>NC_071088.1:5845000-6145000 GCF_027358695.1 Spea bombifrons
TTGCATAATTAGAACCTCTTAAAATTCAGTTACCAAGCACTAACACCGAAGTTCCAAAATATTTTTTTCCTTTAAAAAAATGTCACCATTTGAGATACTTTGGGCATCTAGTTTTCTAAAAAAAAAAAAAAAAATGTTTAAATGATCTACTTGGGTTAAACTAAATCGACCGGCTTCAAAACAGGACATGAGCGCAGGATCAAAATTCAAAGTTCAAAAAAAGCATACCCTTAAATGTGACCTTTTAACCCCTGAATAACACAACAAAACCATGTAAATTCATACCTGAAGTACAAGTGTGAGGGGGAAAAAAAACCCAATTGCTACCACAGCCTTTGATAAAGACTGGTGGTAGAATTAGAGTTAAAAGCAGCATTTATAATACCCCGAGGTGTCTATTATTAAAAAAAATATACAGGTTGATGAGGTAAATTAAATTGGCTGACTTCATGAAGTCTCAAATAGGACATGAGCACGACACGACCAGATTTGGGGGGAAATGGTTTTGAAATATGCTACTTCTACTTGTTGCCTTGTAAAAAAACAAAAAAACTCAGGAAAAATGTTTGAATCATCTTAGCAGTTATTTCATTAGCTTTTGTAAATGTAAACAGAAAGTTTTGTTTGTCAATTTCTCACTATATTGAATTGATTGGATTATATGATCAAAAAATAATGGTATAATATTAATAATGGTACCTAAAGAAAGCTTTTTTTAAAAAAAAAAAAAGCTATACAAGTTGTGTGAGTACAATCCTTGAGAAAGAAGTGAAGTGAGAGGTAAACATGAACACAATGTTAAAACAGCCATAGTCATGAAGGGTACAAATTTTTTTAAAAAGTCACGTCGCGCAGGGGGTAAACTGCTTCCCCTTCCCTCTCTTACATCTTGATATCCTTAAACATTGTAAACGTACAGTAACAAACATTCATCTGTGTTCTGTGCTGCTTCTGTCATCAATGCCTTGCTTTATCTTTGTTGCATCATTGTGACATCATCCATTTACTAACCCCCGCCCCCAAGTTAATCAGCTTGCCTTCTGTCACGTCTCAAAATCATCATTGGGACCTCATCAAATCCCGCAAATCGCAGCATATTCACTTTTACCCGCTTTGCTTGATTATCCTTGGATCATGTCGTCCTTCAGATTAGCATGCGCAGATTTTAAATCTAGGCATAAGACCAAAAAATACACTCTGAAAATTAGGGTCCCTTGTATCGTTATGATATCATCACATTCTGGAAACTGGACCCGTTTGCCTTGTTTGTGATTATATCACAGCATGAGATATAGTTTTTTTTTTTTTTACAGTAGGCAATCATCTTACTTTACAAAGACCTGTGATATTAAGAAGCCCACATAGTTTTTACCCCCCTTTCAGTTAAAAGAGAAGAAGAGGCACGGCAATTCTGTACATTTGGTCACAAGATCTAGACAAAAGTGAAAACAACTATCCCACGTGAACAAGTAAATGGAATTAATAACAATAATTACGTTCCCCAAGTACATGGAAAACAGAAAATATTTAGCTTGACCTACACTGGTTCCTGTGATGAAAACTGGGACTTTATATTAAAGAAGTCTTTTCTCTATACTTTTTGATGAGCCTGTCTCCAGCTCCATGTTTGCGAGTGTTATTGATCCACCAACAATTTTCTAATTTTTGTTCATACTAAATTGCACTACTATATTTTCTTTATTCAATTGCGTCATCCTTTTACTGATACAGATGTGACTATTTTTTTGACAAACTTGAGAGCAAAGAACGACATGATGTTTAACTCTTTTTTTTCCTGTACCTTGCGAAGAGCTTTGCACCCCTCCCTTCACCAGTCATCCCATGACTACAGAAAAGATTTACCCCCCTTTTCCATGCTCTGGAAAGGCTGATTGTTCTACCAGGACCTACAGATAACGTTACCAACATATTGTTCCTTCCCTGTCTTGGAACACAGTCTGCTAGCTGACCTTTCTAGAAAGACAATCAAAGAAACACAAGGAACTCTAGAACACAACTGAACCAAGATGGACTACTGGGCTTCCTACCAGACTGGTTCATGGTTTACGCTGTACCACAGCCTACCGTTAACACACCTGTAAACTGTCTTAGTTTAACCCAGAAGATCTAATAATAGAAGATAACAGAGGGCCTCAGGTCAATGTGGCACTGCCACTCTCCATCCTCTATTCCATCTGTGGGAGGCAGGATGAGCAGGAAGGGAAATCACTTCTGAGAACGTAAGTTCTGCTTCTCCCTCTAGATACGGAAGGGGTTCTCATTAGGCCCCTTGTAACTATTCATACAGCCCTCGAGGATGGGGAAGAGGCAAATAATATAAAGCCGTAATTTAAAGGGGACATGAATGCACTGAAGCACTTTTTATCATTAATCTTTCGGGTTTAAATAGTTACACTGTATTGTGTAATAGTAGCTCAAGTCAACTGCAATTAGTATCTGTTTTTTCTTTTAGAGGACAAGAAATGTATCAGGCTGGAAAAATCCAAGCAAGGCCAACAGCTGAGGTTTGTGTTTCTGGCAAAGCCAACATTATTATGAATTTATTTACATAGTTACATAGTTCATAAGGTTGAAAAAAGACCAAAGTCCATCAAGTTCAACCTATATACATATTGTGTCCCTACTGTGTTGATCCAGAGGAAGGCAAAAAACCCTTATGAAGCAGATGCCAATTGCCCCATACCAGGGGGAAAATTCTTTCCCGACTCCAAATATCAGAATAAATCCCTGGATCAACGTTCTGTCCCTATTAATCTAATATCCATAACTTGTAATATTATTGCTTTCAAGAAACACGTCCACGCTCCTTTTGAACTCTTTTATTGAGTTTACCATTACCACCTCCTCTGGCAGAGAGTTCCATAGTCTCACCGCTCTTACTGTAAAGAACCCCCGTCTGTGCCGGTGTAGAAACCTTCTTTCCTCCAGCCGTAGAGGATGTCCCCTTGTTATAGATACAGTCCTGGGTATAAATAGGTCCCGGGAGTGATCTCTGTACTGTCCCCTTATATATTTATACATAGTTATTAAGTCCCCCCTAAACCGTCTTTTTTCAAAACTAAATAACCCTAATTCTGATAATCTTTCTGGGTATTGTAGTCCTTCCATTCCCCTTATTACTCTGGTTGCCCGTCTTTGAACCCTCTCCAGCTCCACTATATCTTTCTTGTACACTGGTGCCCAGTACTGTACACAGTATTCCATGTGCGGTCTGTACAGTGGTAGAATTATTTCCTTGTCGTGGGCATCCATGTCCCTTTTGATGCACCCCATGATTTTATTTGCCTTAGCAGCAGCTGCCTGGTCGTTACAGGTAAATTTACTGTTAACTAAAACTCTTAAGTCCTTTTCCATGTCAGCCGTCCCCAGTGTTTTCCCATTTAATACATATTCCCAGCCTGGATTTTTCTTCCCCATGTGCTGAACCTCATCTGCCACATCCCAGCCCAAGCCTCCAACCTATGCAGATCCATTTGTTATCGTATCCTGATGTTCTCTCCCTTCTCCGCCGTCACTCTTACAAAGGCTGCCCGAACCAATCAATAACAACCAGCAACTTAACAATAGGAGAGAGATATTGGGAGGAATAATCATGCAGATCCTGAGTACAGGCAGTTAAGAAATGAAAACGTAGCACGCGGCCCTTCTTCAGATAGACGCCAATATTTTTGAAGCCTAGTGCAATCAAGTACCGAGGAAGCTTTTCTAATGCATGGGAAGCTGAGCCACAGAGAATAATTGCTCTTCCCCTTCTCTACTCCTTCAGTGCTCTCTGCGTGTAGGCTCTCTGGCTACTAACACTTTATGCAAACACAGATTTTAACACCATACACTGACAAATAATACAATAACATGCTGTTTGTGGATTCTCCACATGGTCTAATGCTGTATACTAACCCACACACACACTCTCTCTAACACCGTATACTAACACCCAACACGGGTTAACTCTGTACGCTGATGCACCCCAAAAACACACATTTAAAAGCTAAACACATACATAGTTTAACACTGTACATGCACAATACTCTAGGTCTCTGATCTACTATAATGAAGAAACGTTGTTATATCGTTCATATAATCACACATGACTCCGATCAGTGGTGATCTCCGCTTCCATAAACAGAGTTTATAGAAGAAAATAAAAAAAACCCGCCTCTCCACTACTACTCTACATTACTGTATTAAAAACCGCATTAAATGCACAAGTAAAAAAAAACATTTCATTGTTGTTTCACTTTTCCCTTGTAATCATACAGATGTCCGGCTCTGGAGCTTATTGTAATTTTCTTTTCAATAAAAGTCCCTTTTTCTTTTTTCTAGGAGGAGTTGGAAAGTAGAGAACTTCAAGCTTGTTCAGAAAATTGAAAATGGAGAACCTTTTCGCTGTGAGGCCCCCTCGTTCACCTGGCTGTTATATACTGTGTTATGTTATAGTATCTGATATGTATCTTACTAAATATATTTTCAGTTATGGAAGTTTATTTTATTTTGTATTTTATTTTTTTACATACTTGGTACGCGCTCCTTCAACTTTGTACTGGGATCCCAGTTGATACATGCACACTCTCTAGGGAACGCATGCCGTCTTTATAAGATCCGGTCACTATATCATCAATATTGCGCTTGCTGTAATGCAATTTGGATCATTTGTTCCCGCTGTCCATCTGCTTTGTACACTGTTATGCATATTGTAATTCCATTTTATTACATCTTATGTGTGTTGACATTACGCATATCTAATAAAAACTATTCGCTGACCTTCCCTGACATTTCCTATCCCCAAAACCAATCGGTACAATTAGTATCAGGGCTTTCTATTTAATCCATTTAAGAGAAGCATCTCAGAATCTCAGGCCTTTGGAAAAAATATTGAAAGGAAATTGAGAAACGGTTACTGTTGCAATATACTTTGTTACTTCATTTTGGATTTGACGGTACATATCAACTGACTCTGTGGTTTAAAAAAAAAAAAAACTTTTATTTTATCCATTTCACTCTATCCCTGAGTGAACTTCCTATGGGTGTCATCCGGCAGATAAGAACCATTCAGCCCGTCTATTCTGCACATTTTTCCTGCTATAAACACTGAGACCATGAGTCGTTGGTCTCTTCTTACCCCCCTCAGCCATTTGCCACATGATATGTTTAGAGCCAGTCAGGCCCAGAGTGGGGGATCTAATGAGAAACCCCTGTGTGCAGGAAGCGCTCCCATTAATAGCACTGATTGGCTACTTGAAAACCAGTTACATGAAAGTCGGACCATGTGGGAGATATGACGCTGCAGCTTCTACCAAAGCTACGACATTTTGTTTTATAATTTTTTTGGGGATTTAATGATTACATATTTAAACTACTTACAAAGTACCCCTGCTTTTAACTCAGTGAAATGTTTCGGACTCTGTCTATTAAGTTAAGGTGAGGCCAGCCATTGCTGGAGAAGCTTGTCACGGTTGGCCCGTTATAGCGCGTAATAAGGTCGATGATTTGGAACTGAAACCTTTGCTCTAGTAAATAAATCCCAGAGGGAATACACATAAGTCAAAAACACAGGACCCTCGTTAATGGTGTCCAGAGAAGGCTTTAACCCCTTCAGTCCCAGAGGTTTTTGGTACCTTCAAGTCTCGGGGCAATTTTGCCATTCTTGCGGTATGCCTGTTCAGCGATTATTCTCTTTTCCTGTGAATAGTGTACCCATGTAAACTATATATTTTGTTTTTTCAAGGAAAGAGAGATTTCTTTTGATACCATGGTTAGATGATTAGCTGAAAATTTAGAACGAGAAATTAAGTAAAATATAGCAAAAATTTGAAAAAAACCCCTAATTTTTTTAATATATTTTCCCTCTGAATCCTCACAAAGTTGGGTAAAGTGATGGAAAATCACCTCCAAGTTTATCGATTCAGGTGTCCTGATTTCAGAAATACCTCATTTATATAGATTTTCCATACTTTCCCAGCACTTATAGGGAGCATACTATAAGGTGTACATTATTCGTAGAATTTTTATGCTTATGGCTTAACGGGTTTGGGGGTTGTGAACGGGGGCAGGAGGGTTATACTGGGTAGTTGTTGTGTTAGGATAATGGGATGTAAGGTTTTTTCTTTTTATTATCTTTTTTATTTTATTTTTGGTGACATGTTATTAATGCCAGTGATGTCACAATGACATCACTTAGCTCACTTTGTTGTTTTAATTATTTATTGTATTATTACTGTTTTTTTTGACGTTTTCGTTTTTCAGCTATGCTTGCTTCTGCTGTCAGGTGGGAGACAGCCTGATCTCCCGTGCAGGGGCAGGGATGTGTCATAATATGGCCGTATAGTGCGACGAGATCCCGAATATTTATGCTTTAGATGTTACAAGAATGGTGTTTGCTGGGTATCCTCTGTATTCTTGCTTTTGGTTAGTGTAATTAATGGCAGAAAATAATAAAAAGTACATTTTGTATAAATAAATGTAGTTATGTGTAACTTTTTCTGGCACATATGTAATAGATGCAATACATTAGCAGAGCTCCAGGTGTAATGAGGTACAATACTGCAGCTGGCATTGGCAAATTATATTATCCAGCTTTGCTACAAAAAGTTCACAAATTATTTCTAACTGCAAAATTTGATGTAAAAAAAATAAAAATATTTTAAAAGAATGAATGTGGTTGGTTCACAGCACTGATTCCCGGAGGTCGGTAGCGGGGGAGTATATTGTGCGTTATGCGCTGCATCTTTCTGTTGTTTCTACTGATGGGGGCCATTCAAGGATCCTTCTGTGGTAAGTGGGGGGGGGGAAAGTAAAATTACAGATGATTGAATAAACCAAATGGTTTTAGGTGAAGACGTAGGATTCGGTTACTGAACACAGGCTGCTCCCAAACCATGCCCTGGCTTTGGGGATGAGGGTGTAAGATTGGAATATGGCGGGGTATATGGTACGTGGTAAACAAATGAAGGTGCGGCCACTACGGAGTTAGGTTTCGTGGCTTGTAATGTGTCTGTCTCTATGGTGGATTTGCGCACAAAGAGTATCTCAAAGAGGCACACGCAGCCCGACTGGCTGACGACCCCTGAGGCCATTGGAACATTTATTTATGAAACCGTCAATGCAGTATCTCCTAAAGCTGCTGAGTTCCTCAAGGCGACTTACCAGGAGCAACGGGTCCTGGAAGTGAGGTACGAAAGAATGACAATGAAGCCAGAAACCACTCATCCATACGCAGCTACACTTATTTTCTGATATTCCTTGTCCGCTGACCAAACAGTAACTGTCGGTTTCTTGTAGGAATTCACCTCTCCCCCAAAACTGGGCATCCATTACCAGCTGCTGCCCAGTAAAGAAACAGTGTGGCTGGCCCTAAGTGAGAGGATAAGGGAGTATGTATGTATATATGTATGTATGTATAAGTGTGTGTTCACATGTATGGTGTGTATGTGTGGCCATAGATCAGCATGTGCTTCAGCATGCATGTGTAAGTGGTGTGGGAGGGAGTGTTTGTTAGCATAAGCGTGTGTTGGTGAATGTGAATAGGTGTATGTAATAAAAGTATGTGTAAGTGTGTGTACTTATGGGTACCTGTGTGTATGTCAAGGGGGGGGGGACAAGGGGCAGATACGGCTACTTGGCTTTACCCCCAGGCCAGTAGGTGCCAGCTCTCTCCCCAGCCTTTGTTCCTGCATGATGTGATCATGTAAATCATTTTCAATAGTTTTTTTCCCCAACGTTGCCCTCTGTCTTCTTCCAGTATGGGATATTACATAGAATACTATTTTTTTTATCATGAAACCCTTCCTGATAGTTTTTTATTTTTTCTTATTATATATCATAGGCGGTTTGTGATATCTACAGTCCAGACAACGGCTGATCTGATTTACGAGACCTATAAAAAGATGAGATCCTTCTGGGAGCCCGACGGCCGTGTCTTACCTGCAGGATTCTACCTGTGAGCTTAAATTAAATATTAAATCGGGAGATGCATCAATACTTTGGATGGTATCTGCCCGTACACGCTAAACCTACTGTTCAGCCTGGCCAGCGAAACGTGATATCATTTGCTTTTTTTCTTGAAACCTAACAAGGCGTAAAGGGCAAGTCATCCCTCTCATATTGAGACTTGCTTTCTTTGAACCCCCTCCCCAGCAAATTAGTGAATCGCATGATCCGTGAGCTTTATGTGGGTTTTAACGATGAGAATGTCACGGGATAGTTTTCCCATCTGCGCTCTTCTATAACCTCTGAAAGCACCTATTGTCTTTGTCATTTGAGTACTGTCTCTGTGGTTTGGGGGGAGGGGGTGGGGGTGTATTTTAACCCTTTAAGTCCCATGGGGGTTTTGGGCCATGTGTTTTTACCTTTTCTCTATATGATGAGCCCCTCATCATTGTTGGGAGTTATGATGTTGGTGAGCAGCTGTACATTTCTGCCAGTTGGTTCTTGTCGTTTATCAACTGACTTCCTGTGGGTGCCATCCGGCAGATAAGAACCATTCAGCCACTCTATTCTGCACATTTTTCCTGCTATAAACACTCAGACCATAATGAGTCGTTGGTCTCTTCTTAGATTCAGGAGCCATGCGCCTACCCCGTGCATGTTTAAATTCCTTCTTCCCTCACTGTAATATCTTCTACCACCTCTGCTGGGAGCATGATGCGCTTATCTACCACCTTTTCTGTAAAATAAAGAGACCTATTTTTACATGTAAAAGAGCTACACATGTAATCACGTGCAAATATATACATTCACGAAGTGTTTATCTTTCTAGTTGCTACATTGACTTTTTTTTACCGGTTCCATAAAAATCATAGTGTAAGTTCATTAATTAAGTACACAATTTGCACTAACACGGCCCAAAGAAGCATGACCAGAGGCAGATGTCAGTCAAACCCTGCCCAATCACTTATATACTGCCACCAGGCCGTCCCAAGGCATAATGCCGCATGGGGCAAAGTTTAAAATGCCGCCCCCCCATTATCTACCCTTCCTCTCCCTCCCTATTATCTAACCTTCCTCTCCCCCCCTATTATCTACTCTTACTCTCCCTTCCTCCCTATTATGTACCCTACCCTACCCCCCCTTTGTACTTACCGTTCAGCAGTCCTGCGGCGAGTCTCCCTGCTCTGTCTCGGTGCCGGCTTATAATGCTGAGCGCCGGAAATGACGTCATCTTCTGGTGCTCAGCATTACAAGCCGGCACCGAGACTGGGCTAGAGGGCTCGCAGAGGAGAGAGGGGCGCCGAGCAGGTACTGAGAACTTGGTAAGCGAAAACCACTCGGCGCCCTCTCTCTCTCCTCCGCAAAAGTGCCGCCTGGAGCAATTTCCCCACTCTGCTCCATGGAAGGGCCGGCCCTGACTGCGACACACTTTTATTTATACATAGTGTTCACCCACCACTGACCATAATACACACGTTTATAACGGACTGCATTTTTAACCCCTTTGTGACAATGGCTGCTTATATTTTTTGCACCCTGCGTGACAATGGCTGTTTTAACATTTCTGCGATGCTCGTGTTTTGCTGTATTTTTCTTCTTTCCCGTTTACTGAACCCACACGATTTATATATTGTTTTTTTCAGGACCAGAAGATGACATTTTGATTATATCATATCATTTACTCAAAAAAAGTATAAAACATGGTGAAAAATTGAGAAAAAAAGGTACTTTATCGGACTTTTACTTGAAAAATATTTTACTCATCTTTAATGAAAAAAATTGCTAAATAGATTCTACCATTCGTCCTGAGTTTAGAAATACCCAGTGTTTTTATGTTTTTTTTTTGCTTTTTTCTGCACATTATGGGGCAATAAGTACAAATAACATTTTGCTATTTCAAAACCATTTTTTCCAACTCTGGTAATTCTTCCCCAATGTGCTTTTTTGGGTGGGGGGGATATCTTTGAAGCCCCCCAAACACAATTTACCCCATCGAACCATGTATTTCTGAAGACTAGACACCCCAGGGTATTTCATGGCTGGTATTTTAACTCTTTCCTTGCACTAATTCTACAGCCAGTCTTTCTGGTAGTACCGTATTGGCCCGAATATAGGCCGCACTTTTTTCCCCCACTTTAAGTCTTTAAAGTGGGGGTGCGGCCTATATTCGGGGTCTAGCGCCCGACGCCCGGGACATGCAGTCCCGGGCGCCGGGCAGGCAGCGGGGTTAGGATACAGATCCCCCGCAGCGGTGCAGGGGACCTGTATCCTACTGTCTGATATGCTCAGACAGCCTCCCGTGCCAGCACTTCCCACGGGGGGGAGTACCGGCACGGGAGGTTGTCTAAGCGCATCGCACGGACGTTCACCGGCAGCGGCGATGCGCCGTTGCCGGTGAACGTGCGCACAATGCATTCTAACCCCCCCGACTTACCAGGGCAGACTCCCGGGTGTCTTGCAGGGCCGGCGGAAGACATCTACGCAATACGCGTATACAACTTCCGGTGCCGGCACTTCCGCATAGATGTCCCCCTCCGCCCCCATAAGACACCCGGGAGTCTGCTCTGGTAAGTCGGGGGGGGGAGGACAGAGTGGCAGCATATCGCGGGGAGGACAGAGTGGCAGCGTATCTCGAGGGGGGGAGGACAGAGTGGCAGCGTATCTCGAGGGGGGGGACAGACTGGCAGCGTATCTCGAGGGGGGGGACAGAGTGGCAGCGTATCTCGGGGGGGAGGACAGAGTGGCAGCGTATCTCGAGGGGGGGGAGGACAGAGTGGCAGCATATCTCGAGGGGGGGGAGGACAGAGTGGCAGCGTATCTCGAGGGGGGGGGAGGACAGAGTGGCAGCATATCTCGGGGAGGGGGAGAGGACAGAGTGGCAGCATATCTCGGGGGGGGAGGACAGAGTGGCAGCATGTTTTTTGGTGCTTTTTTAAAGAAAAAAACTTTTTCTTTAAAAAAGCACCAAACTTTTAGGGTGCGGCCTATATACGGGGGCGGCCTATATCCGAGCCAATACGGTAATTGTTTGCGTTTTCTTTACCCCACACATGTCCAGTTTTCCATAGACCATGACGGTCCTGGTATGTCAATTGTTATACTAAAGCAAAAAGACTGTGAGGAGAACCGGTGTGCCCCAAAAATAGTGTGTGCTAAAAAAGTAAATCTCTTAAAAATACTTCCCTTTTGTTTTCTCACAGCTGCCACCTTAAAAACACCTCTCTGCAGGTGTTGTAAAGTATAGGTTCAATTTCAATAAGGGGTACTCATGTAAGAAAAACAAAACAACAATAGTGTAGACTGTTCAGACGATACGGTGTTAATTATATTGTGTTAGTTGCACTCACAATAGTGCTGAAGTTGCGTGTGTTTCTCATTCCCCTCTCATAGCAGGATTAAACGTCACTGAAGAGAGAGAAGGAGCAACCAATAGTGTGATACTGTTTACAAAAGCTAGTGAATAAGATAGTAAATGGTTGCACTCACGGGATCCAATGCACATAAAATTATGTACATTAGGTGGCGCTGTTACGTTGTTCCACAATGCGTGAGGGGGTCATGAAGGGGTTAAACAACATAACGAATGAAGAATAAATATTACCTTAAACTAAGGCAGTCACCTGGATCCCTACATGTTGTTATGCACCCACAGACCTCCGTTGATTTTTCACATTCCTGGGCCAGTCAGGAGAGGTCAGAGGATCTTCTCTGCTGGCCCAAAATGCCCACTTATCACAAAAGAGAGACAGTGGGCCAGCTAATCATGGCAGTGGCTGAAAATTGTGACTCTGTCGTGGAAGCAGAGGCATGAAGTTCCTTGTTTAACACAGATTAACACCGTTCATGCCGAACTGGCCGCTATATGAGAATATAACATGACGCTTACCAGCTCACCACAGAAAGTGTTAAAAAACATACTTGAACAGTCCAACACAACCAAGGGTTGTTTGTCCCTAGGAGAGGTCACCTGATGAATTATACCGTGAGGGGGTAATAGAAGCATTATTAGACACTTGTCTACAGACACCAGACAAACCAGAAGGCTTGTTGTTGTTCCCTCAGAAATCTCATGGTGCTGCCACAACCACAAGGGATTCTGGGTAGGCACATGCAAATAAGGTCAACAATGATCACCTTTTGCCTCTATATCCACTTTATACATGGATCCCTTGAAAGTAATTGCCCGCTGTACAGGACAGTTTAGACAAAACTGGGGTTATAGATGCAATAGCCAAATCAAAGACAGCTTTTTTTATCTATTTTTGTACCAAGCAGAGAGAGAGGCACAGATGAATCTAGTTAGACAAAAGAGCTGTGTGCAGTGGCCAGTTCCAAGCTTCAGCACCCACTAATAACAGGCCAGCCCATCAAGGAAAATGCAGCCTGAACAAACTTTTTAGCCATAATTAGGGGTCCAACTTAGTCATAGGAGCCCTGCTGAACTATACTGAAAATACCTCAAGGGTCCTGCAGTCAGCAAATAACTTATTCTAGGCACCTTGGATAAAAAACAGCTGTCTCAGACATACAACTCATCCTTGGAGCATAGCTAGCAATCCCAATTGAAAAACCCAATTCACCTAAAGCAGTTTCATCCATAATAGGGCTCATCAGCATGGTGCTGTGATACTAGTATATTGGTTAAGGATTGGGGGTAGCACGAGAAATACCATTACATAAGTTATGGTGGGTAAAGGTGATGGAAAATCCTTCCATTTAAGATTAAGGGGGTAGTAGAAGCATTATTAAACACTCATCTACAGACACCACACAAGCCAGAAGGCTTGTTTTTCCCTCAGAAATATCATGGTCCTGACAAAACCACAAGGGATTCTGGGTAGGGACTTGCAAATAAGGTTAACAATGATCACCTTTTGCCTCTGTATCCACTTTGACATAACTTGGGTCATAAGTGCAATAGGGAAAAGAAAAAATGTCGGTGCGCTAAGCTAGTCTCAGGCTCAAATAATACAAATGTTTAATACGAGGCCTACCAAACAGGTGTAAGCATGCTGCAAGAAACAGTGTATTGGCTGTACAATGTATGCAAAAAACAAAAACTGTCTGCGCTTCTTACCCTAATAAAGTTGGCAACAAATATATAAACATAATATAAATGAGAGGTTTTGGTTATATGAATTGGCCAAAGCATAATTAAGCTCACCCGCCACGTCAAGGCACACTCTCAATAGGGTGAGAACCTACTCTCACCTCCTACATAGTGGGCACACAAAGCAGTTTATACTGCTACCAAAACCTGCTTTAATTGCACCTCCCCCAACACATTAATAAGGTTTTGGTAGCAGAGGCCAGCAGGAAGGAAGACGCGCTCTCAGGTTGCTAAGGAGACACCTGTGATACTGGCTTATTCCCTTACGTCCTAACTGGCAGCACAAGAGGGGTATCACTGTCCCTGTGAACAATTAGGACAGGTGGAAAATTAATGATTTACACAATTAAATAAGCAATTAACCCCCTTTACCCCACCTATAAAGGGAGCTCCACCCCTAACCACAGTGTGCTTTTTTCTGTCCTTTTGACATATTGGGACAGGTGGTGGTCGTCTCTGTGTGAGACCTTGTGTTAGCTTGCTAACCTTTATTTTACTTTTTTCAGGTGCCCTCGTGTTGGATTGTGTATCCTATTTTTATCTGCTGCCCTGCTGTGCTGCAGGACGGCCTCATTTCACCAGCATTATCTGTGTGTTTGTGCTGGATCTATACCTGACTGGTTTGGATGTCTCCTCCCAGCTGCTTATCTTCATGTCTGCTGATCTAGTCTGTGATGTTCTGGAGTTTCTCTATGCCTCCCTGCACTCGTTTTAGCTGCTGAGGGGGAGGAATCCATTTATTGTCCCTCAGCAGCAGTAATAATCCCATAGAAAGTTTGTTCTTACTTGGATTCCTGATTTTCTTTTGTGGCGTCTGATGTCACTTTTGTGGGCGTGGCTTCCCGTTTTGGCTCTCTGCCAGTGTATATTAACCTGTTAGTGTCCTTTTGGCTGTCTCTTGGTACAGCTATTAGTTAGCCTTCCTAGAGTCTCCTGTCTATCTTTGGCTTTGTGTGTTACCCTTCCCTTGCATTTTCAATCTCGGGTAGGTATAACTAAGAAGATTTTTATGTTTAATAAAACTCTTTATATTATTTTGGTCATCTCTTTTGCAGATGCCATCCCATACTCCAGAGGATCCTGCTCCTGAGGGGCGCAAGTCCATTGCCAAGCGCAGGCATTTTACCTGCCGCGGGTGTGATACACCTCTAGAGGATGCTTACCCTTATAATCGCTGCTCAAGTTGCAGAGATCCCCCTGAAGCAGAACCCAATATATGTGATATGATGATTGGGTTAAAGATTTTGTTGGCTCCTCTATCAAGAGATTTGAGGATACACTCCAGATAAAGAGACCTAGGGCCCAGTCCCCTCCTAGGGTGGCCCCTATGTCTGAAGACGCTTATGTCACTGTAGATGAGCTTGACTCTTCTGAAGAAGAAGAACCTGCTTCATCGTTCTGGTTTCCCATTGAGAAAACCCAACGGTTACTAAAGTCCATCCGGTCGGGGGACCAGGATGTTGACCCTAAGGAAGCTCCAGAAACCACCTCTAGAGGGCAAAGGGCCTTCAAAGTGGATGAGTCTCTCATTAAGTTAATGGAGACTGAATGGAAATTCCCGGAAAAAGGTCCGGTTATTACCAAGCGGTTCAAATCTATGTTTCCGCTTAATGTAGACCAGCAGCGCCCATGGGGTCCTCCCCCTAAAGTCGATATGGCCATCGCCAAGATGTCCAAGAGGATCTTCTTTACACGATGCCATGGAAAGGCGCGCAGAGTGTTCCTTGCGCCGCAATTATGCGGCTGCTTCTGCCTCAGCTTCTGTGGCTATAGCCTCTAGTGAGGTTACTCATTTTCTGCGCACCAGAATGTCTCAAATCCAGTTGGATATTGATGCAGGTGTTCCAAGAGACGATATCTTGAAGCAGTTTAAAACGGCTCAACTGGCTGTGGAATTCCTTTCGGATGCTGCGCCTCAACATCTGAAGCTAGCCTCCAAATCTTTGGCGCTATCTGCTGCTGCAAGGAGACCCCTATGGTTAAAACCCTGGAAACCTCCAAATTTTCGCTTTGTGGGTTGCCTTACGAACCTGGCAAGCTGACAGGATCATGGAGGGCCTTTCTGACAAGAAAGGCAAATCCCTCCCCCAGCAGGCTTCTAGAGGGAGGGGCAGACAGTCCAGAGGATCCAGGTCCCAGGGACCTTCTAGATCCCAATGCCGTCAGGGGACTCAGAAGAGAGGAGCAGGTCACTCCCGCGGGTCCTATGAGAACAGAAAGGACGTCTGGCGCCAGAAAGTCTGGAGGTAACCCCTCCTCCAGTGCTAGACCCCCTGGTGGGAGGTCGTCTATCTTTTTTTCTGGAGGCTTGCGAGAGGTCCATACCAGACCTCTGGGTGTTAGATGTAGTCCGGTCAGGCTACAAAATAAGTTTTGTTTCCCTACCTCCTCTGAATTTTGTTCTGACAAGGATTCTCTCGTGCGATAGGCACAGAGTCCTAGAGGCATCTATCCACGCCTATATACAGAAGAAGGCGTTGGAGGAAGTTCACAGGAGACTGGCGGATGATCATAGATCATCATAGTTCATAGTGAGAAATAAATTCCGCATGGAGTGCATCCGCTCTGTAATAAATATCTTACTGCCAGGAGACGTGATGGTCTCTATAGACTTGAAGGACGCTTACCTTCATGTTCCTGTTTGCTAAGCCCACAGGAAGTATCTGCGTGTGGTTGTATCCCTTTGTGGCGAAGTGAAACACCTTCAGTTTGCTGCCCTTCCCTTCGGAATCTCCTCTGCTCCTCATACCTTTACCAAGGTTGTAGTTGCCGTGGTAGCAATCTTGAGTCTAGAAGGCCTAGAAATCGTCCCATATTTAGACGATTGGCTTCTAAAAGCCGCTTCTACAGAAATTCTGTATTCTCATCTTCAGCAGGCTCTGGCTTTTCTCCACCAGTGAGGGTGGATAGTAAACTACCAAAAGTCCGAGTTCCAGGAAGTTTCTGGGGTTCATAATTGACTCGACCTGGATGACTCTCTCTCTGTCTCTCGACAGACACAATCGGGTTGTCAGAGCCGCCAGTTCTCTAAGGACCCCTCAGTCTGTGTCCATCAGAACGCTTATGAAGATGTTAGGGCACATGTCAGCGACTGCGCATGCAGTCCCTTGGGCCCTTTGGCACCTACGCCCTCAGAGTCAGAATTTTGGGCATTTGGAATCGCAACCCATTAACAAAATGTGCACCCTGTCTCCTCAAGTCCGTCGCTCCCTCAATGGGAGCATCTGAAAGATGGGAGGTCCTTGATTCAGCCAGCCTGGATTCTGTTGACCACGGACGCAGACCATCTAGAGGACATTCCAGTACAAGGTACTTGGTCCCGTCCAGAGAGCCTTATGTCTTCGAACTTCAGAGAGCTCAGAGCAATCAGATTGGCGCTGCTTCACTTTGCTCCTCAAATCCGCGGCAAAGCGGTGAGAGTTCATTCAGACAACATGACGGCGGTTTATTATATCAACAAACAGGGTGGCACGAGATCTCAACCTCTTCTCAAGGAAGTGGGAATGATCCTATCGTGGGCAGAGCAGAACCTCTCCCACCTCTCTGCAGTCCACATTCGGGGATCTCTCAATGTGGTAGCGGACCGTCTGAGTCGGGGTCTCAGTGTTCCAGGCGTATGGTCACTAAACCAGGAAGTATTTCATCAAATTACTCTTCGGTGGGGAATGCCAGAAATCGACTTAATGGCGACGAGGTTCAACGCCAAGGTGAAGATCTTCTGCTCCCTATACAGGGAGGACAATCCTTGGGCGATAGATGCTCTGTCCATCCCTTGGAGGTTCGGGCTGGCTTACATCTTCCCTCCAATTTCCATGACACCAAGGGTATTGATGAAGATCAGACAGGACCAGACCTCGATTATTGCGATAATTCCATTCTGGCCAAAGAGGTCGTGGTTCACCCAGCTCATGGGGATGAGTCAGGGTCTGTACTGGAAGCTTCCAATATCAGAGAACCCTGTGTTTCTGGGAACAGGTTCTCGCCTAGATCTGAGAATTCTCAATCTGACAGCCTGGAGATTGACAGCTCCCTATTGAAGGATAGTGGACTTTCTTCTGGGGTCTTGAGGACTTTGTCTCATTCGAGAGCGGAGTCTACTATTAGAGCTTACAACCGGATTAGATGCTCTTTTTCATTATGGTGTGCGAAGAATTAAGTGGGTTTCTCAGATCCCCCCCATTTCCTCCATATTCCAGTTCTTCCATGATGGACTGGATAAAGGCCTGGCTCCCTCTACACTCAGAGTGCACACCTCAGCCATATCGGCTTTTTTAGGAAACCTCTGTCCCAAGAACCCCTTATCAGGAGGTTCCTTAAAGGAGCTGAAAGGTTAAAACCTAAGATCCTGAGACCAGTCCCTCAATGGGACCTTACTGTCGTGCTCAGGGGGTTATGCTCTCCCCCCTTCGAGCCTTTGGAAAGCGTGGACATGACGAACTTTTTCTGGAAGGCTGCCTTCCTAGTGGCGATCACCTCTGCCAAGAGAATTGGTGAGTTGCAAGCTCTGTGTGCCTTTGAGCCTTACACCCTATTCCTGCCTGATAGGGTTCTCCTAAGGTTCCTGCCAGCTTTTTTACTGAAGATTCCTTCGTTTCAGAACAGGGTGTTTTTCACCCGGATCCTTCAACAGAAGAAGAATCTCTTCTACATACTCTTGACATCCCCAGATGTCTGCAGATCTATCTGCAAAGATCCGGTGTCTTCAGGAAAGATGAAAATCTCTTTCTACAGTTTTTTGGCAGGAACTAAGGATCTAAAGCTTCTAAACCATCCCTGAGCAGGTGGATGAAGGAAGCCATCAGAGAATCCTGCTCAGCTCAAGGCTTGCCTCCTCCCGCCTTTGTCCGCGCTCACTCTACCAGAGCGGTAGCTACCTCGGCTCCTGAAAGGGGCCTCATCCCTCTTCAACATATTTGTGCTGCAGCCTCCTGGAGTTCTATCTCCACTTTTATAAGCCATTATAGGCTAAATTTAAGACGTTCAGAAGACACTGCTTTTGGGCGGTCTGTTCTGAACGTCGTTCAGCCGGAAGACCCTCCCTCATAGGTGATCTTCTAGCTACTTCCCCTCTTGTGCTGCCAGTTAGGACGTAAGGGAATCGTTAATTTCTAACGATAATTTGTTTTCCCTTAGTCCTAACGGCAGCACACTAATATCCCTCCCTCTTATATTTTTTTTATTATTCTTGTTATAGCACACTGTGGTTAGGGGTGGAGTTCCCTTTATAGGTGGGGTAAAGGGGGTTAATCGCTTTATTAATTGTGTAAATCATCACCTGTCCTAATTGTTCACAGGGGCAGTAATACCCCTCTTGTGCTGCTGTTAGGACTAAGGGAAAACAAATTATCGTTAGAAAGTAACGAGTACTTGAGGCTTGGAGTAGCACGAGAAATACTATGACGTAAGGTACGGTGGGCAAAGGTGATGGAAAACCTTTCCACTTAAAATTAAGGGGGTAGTAGAAGTAATTATTAAACACTCATCTACAGACACCAGACAAGCCAGAAGGCTTGTTTTTCCATCAGAAATAATCTGACAAATTGTCTTTTTTACAAACATCCACTGGGATGCGCCCAATAGCCTGTGAGAGAAAATGTCTACCTGTGTAATTTAGATGTGGGTAATTTCATTAAAATATAAAACATCACCAAAGCATCACTGTATTTCCTATTTTTTTTCTTTCTTTTACATGAAATGGTTACCTGTACAGGACAAACTCTAGTTCAGTGGATACAGATCATACAGTATACAAAAATCTGACTTTAAGTTAAATCGGTTTTCATCGTCCATCAGGTTTTTTTTAGTTAGTAAAAGTGCTTATATTCCGATCATTATGATTTTTCTTTTGCAAAAAAAATTGTTAGGATCCTACTGGCAAAATGTGTTTACCCATAAACCGCAGCTCACAACCAAGACCGATGCGCATACACTGTTGTCTGCACTGTAATTGTATTCTTATATCTCAATTGAATGGACTATACTACCATCTAGTGGCTGTTTTATGGATCTGTTGTACACACTCTATACCATTCTATATGCCACTCTGCCTCCAGAAGTGCCTTATACCCCTATATGCCACTCTGGCATATAGGGGTTAAAAGGCATATGATGGGACAGAGTGGCATATAGGGGGTATAAGGCATTTCTGGAGGCAGAGTGGCATATAGGGGGTTAAAAGCCATATCATGGGGCACTCTGCCTCCAGAAAAGCATTTAACCCCCATATAACACCCCCCCCCCCCCGATTTACCACTGCTTCAAACTCCCTGGTGCCCAGGGAGGGCAGCGGGTGGAGGCCGGCATTCATGAAATTAAAGGGGCTAGCGTGCAAGCACTGCGCCGCCCAATGGCCGTGCCTCAGCTCTTCGTCCCACCCCTTTTAAGACGTGGGAGGAAGTGCTGAGGCACGGCCATTGGGCGGCACGTGCACGCCCGCCCCTTTAACTTCATTAGTATATCTTCAAAGGATTTTATAGAAAATGAACACCAGTGTTTGTGTCGAAGTGAAGGTGGAGAAAAATATAGAGAATCAAAACAATAATAATACTCTCCTTTCTTATCGCTATGTACAGCGGCAGCCCTACACAACACTCTTTCAAAACACGCAATCTACTTAGGGGCGCTCGTATCAACCGATGGTGATTTTCAAATAGGGGAATGAAGAAAAAACAAAAAGAAAACACTAATAGTGTAGATGTAAACAGCTGACACATTCTAAAGGAGGCCAATGATTGCACTCACAAGATTATTATGATATTCAGGCTTCTCAAATGTACAACCATGGGATGTTATCTTCATATAAGGCGTAGACAGGCAGGGGTTAATTGTACTTACATTTGGGTGAATGTATCATCAGCTTCAAAGAAAATCCTTTCTGTTCCAGCAAACAGGTTCCGGTGTTGTTGTCTGTGATCAGGAGACGTGGATGTGTCCAATGATATAAAAGTGCAAGTGCCCAGGGGAAAAAAACTTTTTGGAGTTGGTAAAAAGATTCTGGGTGAAAATAAATGTCAATCACCCAAAAAAACTACAATCCTGTATTAAGAATAATTCATTCTTGGAATAAATATATAAATAAATAAAAGAAATATCTAAGATTTAAAAAAACTTCTTATATACAAACTGTTTGTAAAAGACAATTAAAAAGGGAGTTGCTCAAGTTCCTCTACGCGTTTCGCCTGTATGGCTTTCTCAAGAGGGTTGTCTTCGGTCACCCGGTGTCCTTCTTTTATAGTCTTTGCTGTTGCGGTGCATAGTACTTCCTGTCCAGTTGCTCTTCCGGTCCTCTGACGTGATGACGTCGGGACTTCCTGCTGTATCCAGCTGTGGCGTCCGTATGTGGATCTACTCTGAGGCGTCTGGATGGCCTTGAACAACGGACATCCTCGCGCTCTCGGACAGAAGACAAATAAACGAACATAAAAAATGAATAAAAACAAGTGTTTTCGTCACAAACTCGTATAGAGGAAACTCTTATCACTCTAATCCATCAGGATATCACTATATTTTTTCCTGTCTTAATGGAGTCAAAGACGGTAAATACCGCTCTGATGGCTTAGTTATGTCTCTTTGAGACCAAGTGACAGGAAAAAATATAGTGATATCCTGCTGGATTAGAGTGATAAGAGATTCCTCTGTTGTGAATTCAAAGAGTAAAGACAATCATCTTATTAGATGTGATTAAATGTGATGTATTGTGCTGAGAACCAATATGCACATAAGGCAATATGCAGAAAAATAGTTATCCCTTAATAACAAAGCCCGTATATGTACAGTCTCAAAATGCATTGTTTTCAAAGGGTTTTGGCACCGCCCATTGTCCTTAAGGGGTTAATGGAGCGAGGTAACAGGTAAGTGAAGTGGTGTCTTATGAGTTGGAATGATGGTAAGGTGATATCTCATGAAATAGAGGATGGGATATGTTACACGAATGATAGAATATCCATTTCTACATTTAGGCCTCCCTTTTAAAGATCCATTCCGTTTCCCGTCTGGAGAGGTTTTCTGTATTATTACCTCCTCTCCAATTTGGGGAAACCCAATCGATCCCCATAATTTTGAATGTTTCCAGTGTCGTGGGACACTGTGTTTATTGCTATTGTTTCTGATGTTGCCCAGGTGTTCAAGGATTCTTTCTTTCAGTGGTCTGAAGGTTCTACCTACATATTGTAACCCACATCCACATTCCAGAAGACATACTACATTCTTGGAATGACAGTTAATGAAATGTTTCATGTCATACAGTGTGCCTGTTCTCGTGCCCTTAAACTGCTTGTTTTTTCTTGGTTCTTTCCAAGAAATGTATGTGTTCCTTGTGTTTTTGCTTCTTTAGGTAATACGTTGGGTGAGAGAATTGTTTTTAGTGTGTCTGCCTTTCTGAAAATGATGTGTGGTTTGTTGGGAAGTATGGTACCCAAAACCTCGTCATTCTTGAGGATATGCCAGTGTTTTCCTAAGATCTTTTTTATCTGGTGGGCTTGCGAGTTGTATTTGGTAAAAAAGGAGAAGCTAAAATATTTCTTTCGTTGTTTTTCTGTATCCCTTTTAGTTCCCTCTAATAGAAGTCTTCGGTCCATTTTTTTCTACCCGTCGAAGGCTGCTGTCCAACCTCTCGATCGGGTAATTTGTTTTCAACAAATTTTTGTTTAATTTGTGCGGCTTTTGCCTCGAAATCTTCCGTTTTAGAACAATTCCTTTTTACTCTCATGAGTTGTCCTTAAGGTATATTATTCAACCATTGCGTGTGGTGACAACTTGTGTACCTAATATTGACGGGCTCCAGATACACAGAGGACAACTTTTGACGGTTGGAAACAAATTCTATTTATATACGCTGATGATACACTCACCAAAATGTAAGTGCAATTAACCCCTGCCTGCCTACGCCTTATATGAAGATAACATCCCATGGTTGTACTTGTCCTTTTGTTTTTTACATTTCCACTGGAGACGAAAGAGATAAGATTATGTTTCTTCAAAGGATGCCAGATGTCCTCACCTGGGTGCTACAGATCTTACAGGGAACCCAGCACCTTGCATCTTTAGAGCTATGATTTGCTTAGGTTTCCGTAGTACAATCATAACAGGAAGATATTCTGTGTGCTTACAGCGTGGCCTCCAGAATGATGGGAAACATGGCAGGTAGGGGTTAAACAGGGCCTGGGAAATAAGAAAACATGACCTAGCTATATGTTTGTAATAGCATGGGTGACATGATTACCATAACAACAAAATATGATCAGACAGGACAAGTTGCTGAGAGGTTTTGTAAAGTGCCTGCGCTGCACACTCCTCTCTCACGTGACACCAAGAGAGTAGTGAATTTCCTTATATCTGCTTGAAGCTTCTCATCTGGAGATACCTGTGAGCCACTGACTGACATCACACTGACCTCTTACACACATGATCTGCTGCTCCGGCGACTGTCCGACAACAACTAGCCAGTCCTGTTCCCAAGGATTATTTTACGTTTTTATATAAATTTGCTGTGTTTAATCCTTGTTTATTGTATACATTTTTTGTATGTTTTCTGTTACCATTATTCGTTGTATACGCGCTGTGACTATTTTACTATAAATAAATCAATTCTGTTTTTGTGCTCTTATTCTAAACTCATTCAAGAACTTAAAGCCTACGTTATCACGTTACCATTTTTAACCTTTTTAACTAATTTGGGGTTTTCTAGAGTTTGAGCGGTTCACATGGTTACTGAACCACTCCTTGGTGGTGGCAGCAAATAAAGTTTTTGGCTTGTGTGAAATAACTCAAATCTGCAATGATAAAATCTAAGCTAAATTTCAGCTTCATTTGCAGCTATGCCAAACCTACAATATAGAATATAGAAAAGACATACAGTGAGATGTGTTCCTTTTTTTAGATTTGTGAATATAATTAAAAAAAAATGTAATTTGTACAAGAGAATCTGCAAATTTCTCTTTTAATTTTAAAGCTTTTCTTGTTTTACTCTCTGGCTGCTCCCTCTTGTTTACTATTATCTGAAGTGCAGGGGTTTCCTTGTCTGCCACAAGGGGGAGCTATTGGTTCTGCGGTAAAATCTTCACGCCGATTTGTTGTTGGCTGCCACCAAGGTTTGAAGACTTCTACGACCTGTCATGGATACTTGATATACAGTACTGAAGGACTTCTAACTCATCAATCGAATAAAGATGTAAACCTTGACCACAGTTACGGATTTCCCTGACAGATTAACCGCCTTTTATACACAACCATAAAAACATGGAAGGTCTGGGGCTGAACTGGAAATACTCACTTATTTTTTAGTCTTCTCTTAAAAGCCTCACCTTTCAAGACGTTGACACCTCATTCCCCGTTATAGAAAGGAAACAATGGGAATCTATATCTTGATCCCCTCCTGATACCTCCTGCACCATGACTCATAATCTGTCAGGCTTTACAGAGAGTGGGGGGAAAATACCTGGCATTCCTGTTTTTAGCTTATCTGCGGTCGAAGAGCAGTCAAACGCCTCATTTCTGGTCCCTAAATTGGGAAAGTCCCTTGGATATCATCCTGCATTATCAAGTAGCCCAAAGGGCTTATGATTCTCTCCATGATCTCTTTTTATTGTGTCACAGGAATGTAATTGCAGTAGACCTTGTATACAATGAAATTCAAAAACATGTTTATACACTGAAATTCTACTTCCTATAGAGTGTGACATTATAGCAGAGGATTAGGATAGTATAGGATTGTTCCAGCAAGCCTCCACAGTACCCCTACCCAACAAGGCATTCAATAACACTGGACAACGTACGGTGCTATAGACCCCATATGGGTCGTCAACCCCTGATTATCTAAATCAAGTAAAGGAGGTCAACAGAGACATTTTAGTGGGTCTATCTAACGTGACAATAAAAGCCGACCATTTGTTAAGCCACATTTTAACTTTGCGTTCCACATGTAAGGAAAACTCAATCCAGTCCATCTGTAAAAGGGATTTAAGTCTAGTTAACATCATCTCCAAGACTGTAGGCTGCATCTGTATCCATTGAGACAATATTGCTTTGTTTACTCACCGCATGTCAGGGTTTTGGCCTACCGGTGTGGTTTTCTTCCTTTTAGAGCCTCTGAACCCAGCTAACCACTCCTCTTCCTCCAGGCTATGCCTGTAATTGCCGAACTGCTTCATTTGCTGATTGCCCTTTCGTGGTTTCAGACCCGTCATCTTTGGAGTGCATGCCTCATTTCTATGACCCGGCCTGCCTGACTTCCATTCTGGTTTCCTGACTCCTGCCTGATTTTGGACTTCGTAATTTTCTGGATTCCTGATCTCGGCTTGTGTGACTTCCTGTTCCGGCTCCTGACCTCGGCTTGTCTGACTTCCTTTCCCGGCTCCTGACCTTGGCTTGTTTCACCCCCTGTCTCTTGATTTTGACTATTGCCGTTATCTTTTTGTCATAATTATTTTTTAATAAATTAGTTTACCAGCACCTTTTGCGTCCGTCCTGGTTCATTGGTACCCTGACACCCCAGAAACAATTAATAAGAGAGTCTCGTCCCTCGCCCTTAGACAAAGGAGGCTGACGATTCCAAACAATGCCCAAACAACGCCCAAGAAGGAGAAAGCTGAAACCTGATTCTTGATTTTCAGTCTTTATGTAGATGAGGCAGACTGGTGCAGGAAGTGGAGGTCACGTCTGCCGCATCTACATCAACGTTGCAAAACTAAAGTTTATGTAAGGAGGGTGGGAGATTCCTACCATACATTAAATGAAAAAAAATAATAATAATAAAAAAAAAAATATTTTTTTATTTAAAATAGCACCAAACTATAAGGGTGCGGCTTATAATCGGGAGCGGCCTATATTCGAGCCAATACGGTATGTATGCATTCCATCGTTCTGCCGTGGGAAGGGCTGGGGACTTTCCGTTGATGCTCTGAGTCTGTTTGGAAGTCACGATGAGATGGGGTTACAATACTTATACACTACTAATTTAGATATGATTGTTATTAATAATAATAATAATAATAATTTATTTATATACTAACAACAAATTCCACAGCGCTGTACAAAGGGCAAAAAAGACGTAGTAGTAGTAGTGAATCACATTTGGACCTTAAGGAACAAGAGGTGTGGAGGTCCTTGTCCACAGAAGCTTACAATCTATTTCATACTTTTATTTCACTTACATAGCTTGGAATGTTGACTGATTACGCAATCAACAATCCATATCTCCTAAATGGTCTGTTTTGGGTTTTTTTTGCGACACAGTCCAGATTTTTGGCAATGTCCCACATTGCTGCCCCATCACCCCTGGTGCTCTGATCACCCCTGAACAACCCAGGGTGCCTATGGAGGTTTGCAGAATCACCCCCAGGCATTTGTACGAGGGACACTACAAACATTTAAAGGGACTTTCCAGCTGTGTTTGACGGCTGGGACATCCCTTTTTACCGAGAACATAAAAGAAGACACTAACAGGTTGCCGCTAAAAAAACTTAAGAAAGCTTATAAATATTTTCACAAGACAGGCTTTTGATAGACATAGATTTCTTATCTTAATTTCAAAGGTCTTTAGTGCAAAAAGCAGAAAGTTTGTTTATGATTTGGGATCTGCATTACGGACTATTACACGCCATGATTCTGGGCACAGAGCCACCAATATATACAAATTATTACTACAGGTTATTTAAAGTATTATATAATGTTACTTTGTTTCAAAAAAGCGTTCCTCCCCGGAAATAATTAGACTGTCTATATTTATATATGTGTTCTGGAAAAAATAAATGGTGCTGTAATGGAATTTTGTAACACGAAAGCTGCCCTGGTATGCGCCCAACGTTGACTCGTCTAATGCCTGGTCATCTCATCGAGTTGCAAGCTTGCTCTGAGGGCTTTAACTTTTGGGGGGCAAGAGGGGCAGCTGCCCCAGGTACTATAAGGTGAAAGGTACGCTTCAGACGCCCAGTGGCAATGTTTTTATATTTACGCTTCTGGAAGCAGATATGGCATTAGAGTGGGACAGGACCTCCAACCCTGGGTGGCAAGAGGTCTACTTACAACTCTGTCCACTGAGTACACCACTGAACATTTTTTTGTGGCCATAATAGATCATGTTATGAGTACTTTCATATAATTTTCAAATGATAAATCTCACTTCTTTTTCCTACTGTTGGATAGGTTTCACATTTTGTCTCCAGAACGGGGGTGCGTTGAACGCTTCTGCTGGAATGATCTACACTGGTGAAACAGACCATATGTATGAGCCAAGTACATGATCAGAGAGACCTCAACCTTGGATCATAGGCGGGATAACTATCATTGTCGAAGACAATTATTGATATATTAAGAGGAAAAAAGGTTACTCTGAGATATCCCCAAAATAACTGACATAAACAACGAGCCATTAGCCTATTTATTGGCCAGTCGCAAAAGTCATTCATTATTCCAAAGACTTCTTTAAGAAGACCACTGTAGTAGACAACATGGCTGTAACAAGGCTTATGGAAGTCATTTCTACATTTTTGATGAAATACCCACCACAAGGCCTGTTGCCACCTGTCCCGGACCCAGGGCAACTGACAGCTCAGTGGGGTCTGCAGTAGCTGGGAGGTGACAATATAACCCAGTGCCCCAAATGCCCCACTAGCAAAGAGGCAGACGAAGAACAAAAGCGGAGAGTGTTCCAAAAGGCGCAAAGTTAATACATTTAATGTATAGTTAGTGTCTTCAGCATTGACCCTTGCAGCGTCTTCTGATTGATTTTCCAATATGCCCGTAGCGAGGGCAATACTGTAATAGGGCTACGGTTTAGCTCAGATATTAGGAGTTAGTAAGGAGTCAATGCTATTGTGACTTTCCCCATCGCGTGACATGACTCATTAGCCAAGGGTGGACATTTAAGGAGTTTTTGCTTCTTTAGCTGATGGTGGGTGGGCGGTGGGTGTTTTTGAGGCTAAGCAGTAAATGATGGTTCATCAGCCTCAACTACAATCCCTTCCCCTTCTGATCTGTGTAGGAAGAGTAGAGACGTCAGGGGTTGATGGCAGGGTACAGTGGGGATTTTAAGAGATCAGGGAAGAGGCATTTAAGATCCGCTGTTCTATTAGTTTTTTTTTAATTGATGCTACCCCCGTAAGTTTCAAGAATCACCTGCTCTGCACCCCTTGGGATCCCTGGTTGGAAGGAGGAGGTCTGTGCCTCCCTATATTAAGCTCCTTTCCTTTATAGTTTCACAAAAATTAATAATTGTTCTTCAGCGCACCAAGTAAACTCACATGTGTTTACAGATTACACAGTAGGCAATTCTGCATCGTGGGAGCAGTCATTTTAGCGTCCTGCTCCTCAGGATCTATGCGATTATTCCTCCCCATTAAGTTATATCTTCCCTAGTGTTAAGTTGCTGATAGTTTTCAGCTGGACCTTCTACCCGCATCCCGCAAGGTAGCCGGAGCTAGAGAGTTCCCAGGTATGCTCATATCTGGGTCATCTCCAGAAATCAGATCCCACGCACTCCCTGCCATTTCGAGCCTATACAGGTTCCATAACATACTTCTTTCGTTGTCCACACGCCTCCTATAAGAAGCAGGAGAGGGAGAGATCTCAGTGGAAGCCACTGGAGGGCCTCTGTTATACCTGAATCCTGTTCCTAACTTCAAGTCACACAAAGAAAGAATAGAATGGATTTTAAATGCATTAAATGGGCAGTTTAACGTTGCTGACAACCTCACCATAGAAGAGTGCATAATAACGTACTTTGTGAGTTTAATATGCATTATTAAAAAAATAAAATAAAAAAACTTAGGTAGAAGCTGCAGTTCTAGAGCTGCAGTTCCCAGTCCGACAGTTCTTGCCACGTATTGGCTGCTTGAAGCAACCAATCATTGTCAGGAAAGGGCTCAGTGACTGTTGGGGATTTGCAAGATTCTCTCACTTTCTTGCATATAAAAAAAAAACAACAACAAAAAAAAACTGTATTATGAAACCAATTATTACATCAATTATTACATCATTCACTAACATGACATGCAAAAGGAAAAAGAAAGAAGGCATCCCATTGGTGGCTCCAGGAATACGTTTTGAATTACCCAAAGCAAAGCAGGGAGGGGCAGAGTGAGAATCCACGGGTGCCCAGAAGATACACAGTGATCAGCAGGAGAGGTACCAACACCTTGACAGGGACTCTAAAAAGGTAAAACCTTTTACAGTTTGATTTTCCTTTTTGTTATTTTATTTAATTCCTATTTTTATTATATAGTTTTTTTAATAATTGTTAAGTTATTTAAAGATTGCCGAGCTGTTCAGTACAAAACCACGTTAGGCGTCCCAAGAATGCTTACATGCCTGTCGCTGTCACTTTCAATTCTAGTATTTACAATACACATTTTGGCAACCGATTTTGGCAGGATGGTTATCAGTATCTCATAGAAAGAACAAATCCAATTAAATTCTAGCGTTTAATCCAGAAAATATATAAAACACAGCTTTAGTCGGCAAAAATGTATTTTACATATATGTGTTTATAAGGTCCTTTGGCATTGGAGACATTCAAATGCCCTATTTAAAGGTGCTGTCCCACTTTCTCTGTAGAATGGAACACTTTTGTAAATAGTATGCTGCAATAGCGCATCATAACAAGCACTGTTAATTGCTCAAACCTTTCTCATAGATAATTCTTTAATTCACTTAAAATGTTTATATTTTTTGGAGGAACATTTAATCGGCATGTGATGAAAAAGCAGGCACTTATAGATTGTTGCTATAAGTTTTAAAACCCCACATAAAAAGGGTGTGTGGGAATGTAGTGTTTCTAGTTTAAAGTACATCTTAATAAATAAGAATGTTTCCTGGAACAAACCAGGTATGACAAAGCTGTGTTTCAGACCTTTCTTTGGAATTCAACGCAATCCTGTGCTGTATAGACAGACATGTGTAAGGATAGTGTATGTGTATGTGAGTGTGTAAGTGCAGTGTATGTGTATATGTGTGTGTATGGGCAGTGTATATGTGTGTGTGTGTGTGTGTGTGTGTGTGTGTGTGTGTAAGGGCAGTGTATGCGTGTGTGTGTACAGACAGGTATGTGTAAGGGCAGTCTCAAAGCAACTAGCCTTCTTCTGCTCTAACTTACATGTACATACATATGCATACCTCTGCTTCTGTTAAATTAATCCTCACCACACATCAGGTGTTTTTTTTGTGGGGGGGGGGTCCCAGTGCATTGCTTTGCCTAGGGCCTACAATGCTGTGAAGACGGACCCGATTTCCGGGACCTCAACAAGGAACAAAGTCATGTACCTTCACCATAGCTGTGTTATAAATACCGTATTTGCTCGATTATAAGACGACCCTGATTATAAGACGACCCCCCAAAATCAAAATATTAATTTAGGAAAAAAACAAAAAGCCTGAATATAAGACTACCCTATAGGAAAAAAGTTTTACTAGTAAATATTAATTCATGTAAACTAATTTTCATATTTAATAAAAGCTATGATTGAGAAAAATATATTTTTTATTTCCTTTTATTTGCCAACCTGCCCCCCCCAGTTATGCACATCTGCCCCCAGGCTTGCCACTCTGCCCCCAGAAATGCCTTATACCCCCCTATTTGCCACTCTGCCCCATGATGTGCCTTTTAACCCCCTATATGCCCCTCTGCCCCATGATATGCCTTATACCCCTATATGCCACTCTGGCATATAGGGGATTAAAAGGCATATCATGGGGCTGAGTGGCATATAGGGGGTTAAAATGCATTTCTGGAGATATATATATATACTGCTAACAGCAATCACACGCCTATCAAGCCAAGGCAGCCAGTACATGCTGGAACCTGGGGATGTTAGAAGTGTGATTACAGCCTCCCTATGCCATGCTACCACCCCCACCCCCTTACACATCCATGCTATCACACACACACACACACACACTCATTCACAAACATTTAAATACTCATTCATTCCATTAATCACACATACACACACACGCTCAAACCCCCCACCCCCTTACCTGAACTGCAGATCTCCCACTCGAAGACTTCTGCAGGGGCCCGGCTGTGCGAACAACTTCTCTGGCCCCGCCCCCAGAGGAAGGAGGGGGGAGGTAGAGTTATGTGAGGACTGTGCTAGCTTCCTGTTTCCTGCTGCTAATAGCAGAGACGCTGATCGCGATCAAAGACCGGTAAGCAGCACGGCCGAAGCAGAATGAGGTCTGATTAGAAGACGACCTCGATTATAAGACGAGGGGTATTTTTCAGAGCATTTGCTCTGGAAAAAACCTCGTCTTATAATCGAGCAAATACGGTATATACCCTGCATTTTACGTGGGTAGGGACTTATGTGGATGAAAAGGTACAGCGCTGCATCTAATGAATTTAATAGCACAAAGTCTGTGGGTAGGAAATTCCACAAAAACGTTTTGCTGCTTTAAGAGAAAATTCCTTTTTTCAAGTCTGGATGAACGACCTCTTGCATGAATATCATATTTTCCAATACACAGATTCATTTCAAGATACTCTGATATTTTCCTGATTAAGAAGCAATAATACCATTCGTCTTCCAGCTGTATTGTTAAGCATATTTTAAGGTTTTGGGTGTACGCAATACTTTTGACAGTAGGAGGAGACATGCAAGCATTTTGGCAAAATTGAGGCTGTTCCTTTTGTGTTCATTCAAAGCTGAACGCAATGATTTTGTCTTACATTATACAGGGCCAACCCTGAGAACTTTCTTCTGCAACAAGGGCTTAACTGGCCCTCGGTAAAGCATTGTTTAATAGCCAAGGAATGCTCACCATGTTTATCACATGACGGGATTATGTTGGCCAAACACATCTCCTGCAAGCCATGTATCTGGAAGGGGTCTGGGAAATGGAGCAAATTCTGCAGAATCCCTCCTGGCAATTGCAAGGGGGGCACCACAAACTTTTAAAGGGACCACTCGATCACATGCATTACTGCGTGTCCTTTTAAAGAATAGACCCTTTCAAGCAACTGGTTTTCAGGTTTTTATTTAAACAAAACCAAACAAAAACAGCAGTCCTCACCTGACTAACCAGGTTATGACCAGCTAAGCCGGTCCCCAGTACAAACTTCTGTTTCTTCAAACTTTCACATATAGATAAGGGGCTGTGCTCTGTAAGAGAGATACTATGTCCTCCACGCACAGGGCTGATTTAAACCCATGGCACTTATTTTAGTTGGACAACCAGTTAACCCATTAGTCATGGGGGAAAAACAGCTCTTTACAATCTGCTACTTACATCCAGTGGATGTAAAAAGTCTACACACCCCTGGTTAAAATACCAGGTTCTTGTGATGTGAAAGAATGAGACAAAGGTAAATCATGTAAGAACTTTTTACACCTTTAATGTGACGTATAACGTGAACAATTCAATTGCAAAACAATCTGAAATCTTTGAGGGGGGAAAGATAAAAACTCACAATAAACTGGTTGCATAAGTGTGCACACCCTTTGTCTCATTCTTTAACATCACAAGAACCTGGCATTTAAACAGGCGTGTGTAGACTTTTTATTTCCACCGTAGTAGCCGTCCTTCACACATTATACTGTTTGAAATAGGCGTTGGATTTCCCTTTCAGCAATGACATCTACTTTCACATGTGGCATGTTAAGTATCATGTGTCAAAACAATCACACCTTACCATGTAAATATGATACTTGTAGACTGTCTCTAAAGCCAGCGGCCGCCAATTACGTAACTATAGCTGATGGCTGGATTTGAAAGGCCACAGGCTACGTCTTTATGCTCGAGCAGCAGATTGGGTGTCTTTGGATCGATGTTGACCCACCTGAGCCTGTTTCCCCAGAATAATGTTCTTTGGACATTAAATTCATATTTTTTTCTACTGGCACAAAATGTATAATTTTCCATTATCTTGTGAGATTTGGGGTCCACGTCTACTTCAGACATTCAATTGATGCTTGATTTAAAAAAAAAAAATCTTATTTGTCACTTTTCCCAAATTGGTATACTAAATAAACCCAAAATGCGTATACGTATATATCACAAGAGCAACCATCTCAACTTCCTGTTTATAAGATCGGTATGATTATTCCTCCTCAGTGAGTTATCTGTCCTGCTGATTGCTGTTGATTGGTTTAGGAGTTTTAGTTACTAAGGTTGGGGGAGAGGAGAAAGTTACAGTATAATAATTATCCAAGTTGATACATTTATTGGACAAAAGATGAAGAGTTACATAAGCTTTCAGAATCACAAAGGCCTCTCCAATGTCCTGAAAACATCAACTCTTCATGTTTTTTTTTATGTTGACCCAATAAATGGTATCAGCTTCCACTGAAGACTCCACTTTTCTATGGCACTGGATGTTGTTGTGTATGCTAAACCCTATCTTACTGGTCTTTTTCTTCTGTTTTTTTTTGTTAACCTGAAAACTCACAACGAGATGGAGCGTGTGAATGTTACAATGTTACTAATACATTAAAAGCAGATCTGGTAGGGCCATTGGTGCATTCTCATCTAGGGTGACTAAGCCTAGAAAGGCAGCTTCAGGGGAAAGGCAGCTCCTCTGCCAGATAACCGGGTGGCTGATTGCCGTGATTGGGCGATCAGGCTCCTCGCCATGCCGCTTATCATTAGACTGGTTTAGGGGATCAGAGATGTAACCAGGCCTAACTGGCACAGCTTCTCATGACAGTGACCGCACAGGTATGTGATGGCAGACAAGATACGTCTTTGGGTTGGGATAATATATTATCAAAAACAATGTTGCACTTGGGAAAGTACCTGAGCTAAAAATACCAAAATAGTACATGACTTCATCGGAGATATATCCGGATTGGGTGTGTCGCAATGGCATGAGAAGCAGCTTAAATATTTCATTTAGAAACCAGGAAACAGGGCATGAAATGTACTTTTACAATAAATAATGCATCACGTGGGCTGGAAAGAATTTCTGGCAATTCTTTTAAATACCTGCTTTAAATTCTAAGTTATAACCATTTTTTTTTCTGTTTTGTTTATGTTTACTAAACAATTATGCTGTTCCTTTGAAATATTATTTTGTCACAAGAAATGTGAGGTTTATTCCTTTTTGTTCCACTAAACCTTAAATACAGAATAACCACGTATCCATTGGTGCCGATTGCTTCACAGCAGGGTGAATGAAGCCCTTCGTTTTAAATGATACGAAGAATATTAGGTGCTTACCAGAATTTCGCTTTGAAGCTTCATCATACTTTTAAACCAGTTCTTCTAGGTCTAACCCTGAGTGCTGGTTGTCAGGGGGCACACTTTTCACCATTGGAAGCTGAGCCAACTTTTATCCTGCCCTGTCGTTTATTAGTTGCGCTCTCTACAGGGCAAGGTCAAGACAAGCCCTGTCTACACAGAGGGCCTACTTCTCTGTACAAATGGACCAGGTACAGTCATGTGAAAAATAAAGTACACCCTCTTTGAATTCTATGGTTTTACATATCAGGACATAATAACAATCATCTTAGCAGGTCTAAAAAATAGGTAAATACAACCTCAGACAAACAACAGCACATCACATATTACACCGTATCACGATTTATATAACAAAATGGAAGCCAAAATCGGGAAGCCAATTTGCGTGTAGAACCACCCTTAGCGGCTATAACTTGATAATAATTTTATCTCTGGCCCACTCTTCTTTACAACGTTCCTTCAGTTCAATGATGCTTGTGGGCATTTGTTTATGCGCAGCTCTCTTAAGGTCCCGCCACAGCAATTCAATCAGGTTGAGGTCTGGACTATGACTGGGCCATTGCAACACCTTGGTTCTTTTCTTTTACAGCCACTCTGTTGGAGATTTGCTAGTGTGCTTGGGATCATTGTTCTGTTGAATGACCCAATTACGGCCAATCTTTACAGACAGATGGCCCCACATTTGAATCTAGAATACTTTGGTATACAAAGGAGATGATGGTTGACCCAATGACTACAAGGTTCCCAGGTCCTGTGGCTGCAAAAGAGGCCCAAATCTTCACCCCTCCACCATCGTGCTTGACAGCTAGTATAAGGTGTTTGTGCTCATATGCTGTGTTGGGTTTTCACCAAACGTTGCAATGCGCATTATGGCCAAACATCTCCACTTAGGTCTGGTCTGTCTAAAGGACATTGTTCCAGAAGTCTTGTAGTTTGTTCAGATGCAAACCTTAGCCATGCTGCCATGTTCTTTCTAGAGGCTTTTTTAACTAGGGTTTCTCCTTGCAGCCCTTCTAAACAAACCATACTTGTTCAGACCTTTTCTAATTGCCATGAACTTTAACATTTAACCCAGGCCCTTCCCAGATTGTTGGGCAGCAACAATTGCTTCTCTAAGACTATTGCTGATATTTTTCCTGCTTGGCATTGTGTTAACACACACCTGAATGCTCCAGACCAGCAAACTGCTAAAACTTTGTCTTTTATAGAGGTGGTCATACTTGCTGATGATCAATTAACCAAAGGCATTTGATTAGCATCTGAATTCTTACGGAAGCAGTAAGGGTGAAATTAGTTTTTCACACATGGCTTCTCCATTTTCTTTTTATTTTTGTTGAATAAACCATGACACAGTGTAACATGTCATGTGTTGTCGTTCATCTGAGGTTGTGTTTACCTAATGTCTGCAAAGGAATAGATGATTATTATTATATCCTGATAGCTAAAACCACAGAATCCAAAGAGGATGTACTTTCTTTTTCAGATGACTGTAACATGTCCTAACATGTATACTGTGAATTGTAACAGAAACTTGCCTGGGCTTTGACTTAGAGTTATAGTGTTAATTAAGTTTAAGGATAGTGGTAGTGCACCGGTTTGGTTTAAGATCTATTATTATTACGTAATTTTAAATTTAATAGGTGCTACAAAATGCATGATGTCCCAAGAGTGAGCTGACTGGACAAATGAAGAACAGCTCACTAAATCAACTAAATCAATGTCCCTCCTCCTTGCAAAAACAAAGCTGAACATGAAGAAACAAAGATTCTTCATGTTGTGAGTCTTCATCTTCATGTTTCTTTATCATCCACCATATTCGTTTATTCGGTTTGAACAACAAAACCGCAACATTCGTGTTCATGTTCTCCTGAACACACATGCACAAGTCTACTAAGAACTAACACTTCCTAAATGGAATATTCCATACTAAGTATAAACTTTATATTAAACACAATATGCCATGTGCTCTGCTGACTCAGTTGGTTTTGGCTAACAATTTCAAGACTGGATGCTGGAGTAAAAAACTCCACTGACTCAGTGCCGTCTTAACGCATGGGCACACTGGGCAGTTGCCCAGGGGCCCTGCATTCTGGGGGCCTCGTGGTGAATCAGATGGCTGCCATCAGAGAGCCCCTAGAACAGTAGTGTATCTATATGTGAGGCAAGTGGTGAGGCTGCTTCCCCATGGCCAGTCTTCAGGGAAACCCTGAGGCAAGTGCGAGATGTGATCTCCCCAACCAGTCCTGCTCATCGGGCACAATCTCCCTTTAAACGGCCAAACATTAGACCTCGGCTTCCATGGTCCCTAAATAATATGCGCCGGCGATTGATGCGGAGTGTCTGGATATGATGTCATATCACGGCACTCTGCATCAATTGCTGATGCATAGTGATTAGGGATCATGGAAGCCGAGATCTAAAGTGATGGAAGAGGAGAAAGGTAAGAAATGTGGAGACTAGAAGATGAGGAGAAAGAGGTTCTGTACGGGCAAGTGTGACACAATATGTTTGTGTGTATGAACAGGTGTGTGTAAGAGTAGTGTATGTGTGTGCATGGGCAAGTGTGTGTAAGGGCAGTGTATGTGTATATGTGTGTGTAAGAGCAGTATATGTGTGTGTGTGTGTATTGGCATCCACTGTGCATCATCATATCCTACTCAAAGCAGCTAGCCCTCCTCCGCTCTCCCTTACATGCACACATATATATGCATACGTCGGCTTCTGTTGATTATTCCTCGTGTCACATCATTTTTTTTGTGTGGGGGGGTGGTCCCAGCGCATTGCTTTGCCCAGTGCCTCCAATACTGTTAAAAACAGATTATCTTCTGCATCCTGAAACCACCTAGCCCTAATCACTGCTACAAAAGAGCTACTACTCCCTCTTTCTACCCCACAATTACCCCATACTACTGTACTCCCTTAGATTGTAAGCTCACGAGTGGGGCTCTCAAAGCCAGGAACATGGCTAGATGGCAGCTCACGGGCAGGGTTCTCAACACCTGATGTACCTGTATGTATTAATCTGTATTTATTATGTGTGTTAACCACCCCATTTAAAATTGTACAACGCTGCATAGTTTGTTGTTGCTTAATAAATAAAAGATAATAATGCTAAAAGTAATCCTCACGTCTGTGCAAAAAATTTCCCGAGTTCTGATGCTCTTCTCTGTTATCTATCATGAGATAACTGCTTCAGTCAAAGACGATGCCCACTCGCAGGATCAATCTCTGCCTACCATCCCTTGACCCTTCTTCTGTGCTTCTTTCTAGATACTAGACTAAACCTGACTGCACAGACCTTTAAAGTCAAATACTAGCATCCTTTGAAATTCCAATGCTTTTCTTTTCTTTTAATTTCTTGTATAGAAAAAAAGGAACTCACTTCTTTATTATGTTGCTGAGTTCCCCTGTTTTGGTTACAGATGATGTATCTACGCAGGGCTCGACTCTGAACTCGAAGTGCTATTTTTTGTTCTTTCTAGGCTTCTTGGGTGCAAACGAGATGTGGCTGTAACACCCTTACTATCTTTTTATAACGATTTACAAGAAGCAAGACCCCTCCCCATGATTCCACTAAATCCAAACTGTGTCAGTACATTTTTATAGTATTTTTAATAACATTTTATAATGTTATGGCCTTTCAATAAGATTTCATTAAACATAAAACTATAGAATAGAGACATTTACATTAATAATGAGTATATAAAGTATCATTTACATTAAATGTGATATTAAAGGGCTTTTAAACCTTTCATCCAATTGTTTGACTTGAGGTGCCAGTTGTGATCAGAACACATAACATAATTATTATTTTCAGGTTTCTTTATCACGCTAGAGAGTTTAGCAGATAATTATAAGCCTCTGGTGCTGTGTTTTAGTGCCCAGGTTCACCCCTCTACCATTTTCCATGAGTTACTAGTTCCATTTGCCCCGCTCTGGTCCCAACATAATGTTGCCACCTTTTGCAAAGACTCTCTTGCAGACTAATTAAGGGGATTTGCCTACGCTGTGGTTTTACCCGGGGTGTTTAGCCAGTGACAGTTAAAATGTTTGATTTAGTAGAGTGAAATGAGAGGAAAGAGAAAGACAAATAAGAAAAAGAGACATAGGAGAGGGGTCAACAGAAAGGACATGGTGGAGAGAGAGAGAGAGAGAGAGAGGGGAGAGAAAAATGAAAGAAAACATGAAAGAGAAAAAGAGAGAGGAAAGAAGACACAAAAAGGTCAGTACAGGGGATAAAAGGAGGAGAGAATGAAAAGGAGAGAAGAGCAATGGGATGTACGACATAGGCAAAAGGAGGGTGGGAGAGTGCAAACGGAGAGAGAAGAAGAGAGTGGGGCAATAAATAAACCTGGGACTCAGGATTTACATCTTTATTCCGGGAATGTCCTGGTAAAACCTGCATACGTGACAACTCTCTCTCATATGGGCCTTTCCAAGTGTGGTTATTGTATGTTTATAGTATGTACTGCCCAAGTTAGCATGAATAACTGTGCGGAGCACACCTGCCGTGGTTAGAAGAGGAGCTGGAGGTGTAGTAAAAGGGGCTGTTGGCCGGACCATCAACTTTACTACAATTTCCAGCCTCCTGCCCAAAAATCATTACTTTACCTGCTGAAAACAGGATTTTGGAAGCACGTTATATATTATATATGTTACATATGTTATATATATATATATATATATATACAGGGACAGTAGATTAACTGCTAGATTTATATAGCCATCAAATCCAGGGATATATTGTCCTTTTTTAATATATAATATAATTATGTTTAATACATAAATTATGGCATGCACATGATAATTCTACAGATTAAAAACTTTTTTTTATGGTACAACCCGTTCTTCCTCTTTGGAGTTTTAGGAAGCAAAGCAACTAGAAACATACGTAGTGAATGTTACAAGGCTGCGTAGGAGGAAAAACATTTCTTCCATCGCTGGGGGACTCACTATGGAATATCCCACAAACTTTTATACTGAAGTTAAATAATACTTTTTTTTAATAAGATAGAATAATAAAAAATGATTCACCAAACTTAGTTTTAAAAAAAAATAATATTTCTTATTATGATGTGAAAATTGGACCTTAGAAAAGCATGCAAAGTAAGTTAATATTCTCATGGAAACGTAAATAGCCAATTACAACTTCTTTTAGTTAAAATGGAATATCATTTGTTAAAATTAAAGTACCCACTTTGTCTGCCATCTAAAAAAACCCATGTATTGTATGGTCACAGTCAACAACTTTCATAATTATTGGATTGCTTCTTAAAGGTTTATAACATGAACCTTACTTTTCTGAATGACAGACATAGCTACCAACTGTCCTGATTTTACAAGGACAGAAAGGAAGAATGAAGCTGTCTTGGTATATGTCTTGTTTCCTGGGCACTGTGTGTACAGTGAGGGAGATGGGGCTTTCCGTGACACGGGTGTGACATAACCGCACATCTTGTATTGTGAGTTGGTCACGTGACATCAGAAGTGCTTCTGTGTCCTGCAGGAGAGTGGCGTTGAAAGTTAAAAAAAGTGGTCAACAAAAAGTGCAAAAATGCAAATTAGGACCTAAATCCTTGTTTTTGTTTTTCTAGCAGATCTTATTTTATTATATTTTTAAACAGACCCATTTTTCCTTGGGTCAAAGGGCACCAGGAGCTTAAGTGATCATCATTGTTTAACCTCTTAAGCCCCATCCATCCAACAGGACGAGAGAGGACGAGAGGCAAGGGACACGATCAATGCCTCTTGAAAAGGGAATTTAAAGGGGGAATCCCATTGAAAACTATTTTTCTCTTTGATCACAAAACCGCGCTGTATGCAGTAGAATCGTGCATTCAGGTTCATTTTAAATTTTATTCTTACAGAAGTCTGAAAATGATGAGGGACCCCCAATAAAACAAAATCTTCCTTTGTAATTGGTTGTTTTTGTCCTCGCTCACTCTTACTCAGTCTCACTCTCTCCCTCCTCCAATAACCATTTCTCCCACTCCGCTCCTTCTTCTCATTTTATCCCTCTACCTCTTAAATGGCGTTTTCTCTCTTCTTCAGAGATTTTCCCCAACAGGGCTTAGCCTTTGCACGCAGCAAACGCAAAACCTCTCCCCCTGAGGAATGGGAGTAAAAGTTGGTTGTCCCCAAGGGGTGCCCTGTTGAGAAAGTACGCTGAAGAGAAGAGGAGAAGCAGAGCCAGAGCAGTGGAGAAGGAAAAGCAGAAGCGGAGAATGAAAAGTGTAGATGAGGAAGTGGTTGTCGGAGAAGGTAGGGAGTGAGTGAGAGTGAATAAGTGAGTAAAAAAACAGCACATTTTGGTTCTAATAAAAAAGCCGTCCAATTTTCTTCTGAACCAAAAGTAGGAAAGAATGCTCATTGTCTGAATACAAATGAACCAAAAATGAAATGAAAAGAATTGTCCGAGTCGGTTTTGGTCCTCGTGCAAAAGTCTAATTTACAGTAAAGCAGTCTGCAGATCTGGTGGCTGCCATTGTTGTCAGTCAGACTTTTGTGCGACTTCCCCTGCTCAATCAACGCTAATGAAGTCCTTTCCTGAAGAAGAGACCTCAGAGGACCTGAAAGCTTATGTTGGCACATCGACCATGAAATTGTCCATCTGGATCACAACGGCAATCACTGCAGAGCTATAGCCACTACCTCACAACAAAAGGAATGAGCTCTGACAGGCTGTTGTAGGATTGTTAACCATTTAAAGGGACCATGTCACCAAGAAAAAGCTATGGGAGACTTCTGCAACATTTAGATATCTGCTGACTGAGATGTCAGAAGGGAAAAGACACTCTTCCTTCTAGACCTATTCCCGTACCTGGGAACTTTCTGGCTCCGACTACCCAGAGCCCCAACCTCATGAGATGCGGGTCCTGCCTGCATGAGTGGGTGGTCCTACTCATATCATGGATGGTCCTGCTGTTGTCAGTGGGTGGTCCTGCCGACATTGCGGGCGGTCCCGCAGACATCAGTGGGTGGAGTTTCCCGGTACTGGCCTGGAGACCCCAAAAAAGTGGCGCTTCACCTAGAGTCTCCGGGGTGAAACGTTCCCCGGTGTTCCCATTCCTCCCATATTTCATATGGTCATATTTTGACCAAAATAGAAGTAATAAAGGTTACAACTAGACAGACGCTTAAACTATGTCTCCCTTATTTAGTTAAATGTCTCTTCATCATAATCACCTCCTCCTTTATTTTCATGCTATTTAATGTACTAATAATATTAAATATATAATATTATTTTGTGCTGTATGTGGGAGCTGCCATCTTGTTTCTGCGTCACATTTTAAGGGGACTGTGAGACTGGGAACAATCTCTAGATTTAGAGACTGATGTGCAGGTGGCTAAAACAATGGAGGTGAAGTTCAGGAAGTGCGTTACAACTTCCTGCTTCGTCTGATTTCAATGCATTCTTTACTAAGGGATCAGCAGAAATTTAGAGAAATCTACCATAAAATCTACCATTCATTATTTTCTGAAGCTGAAGATTCTTGTGAATTAGAAAATTACCATATACCGCCACAAAAATATCTGCTAGACGAGCAAAATGACACCTTGGCAACTGTATTACCGCAATTATGGAAAATTCTAGTTGTAGGAAAAACTAACAAACGACAAAGTAACGGTATTCTGTGTTATGTTGACATGTAATATTCCCTGGAAGAGTATCAAATCCACCTTAACTATTTGTTATATATTAAATTGCGCAAATAAGGTTTGGGGACACACGCGGTGATTTCCTGGATCCCGCTAGAGTCTGCAGTGGATGCTATAATTCAGGCGAACAGGTATTATATGGAACGTATAGTACGAAACTGGGTTTAACCCAATTATGGCCATGGATTTTCACAACTTAGTGAATGGAGATTTTTTTTGCCATTTTTTACCATATATCTGTTCAATCCTGCTTTCCTTTTTTTACGTTTAGTGCACCTGCGTGATTTTTCAAATCACATTTTCAGGCAGGGTTTCTTTCAAAACATATTTATATGTACAGTCCATCATTTAGTGTAAGTAGTATGTAAAAAAAAATAGAGGGAAAAAAAAAAAGAGAGAAAACTCCCTCAATTTTTTCCCAGCTAGACACTAAGTTTAGTGTGTGAAGTGAAATCATTACGGTGGAATTGTTGTTTATTAAAAAGGTTAAGTTCTGCAAATGAACTGTATGAAAAGTTTATTCCTGATTTGTTGGTAAAGCCACAATTATGAGCAACTTATGTCATATTCAGCCGGACAGCTTCTGTAGATACGTTCCCTTAAACTGTAAATACACGCCAGATAAAAACTTCTTTAGGACTCTTTATGAAGCTATATGGCTGAGACGCCGAAGGCTCAAAACGCCAGGACAGGGGTAAGCCTCGCAGTTTAGTAAGCGGATACTAGCTGGCATATAAGGGGCTATATATGTTTTTTGACGTCCCGCTAAACTCCCTGGTTCCCGTTACACTGGTAAAAAAAAAATGCCGTTGGGCTCTGATGCCCTGCTTCCCAACATTTCTGACAGCTGCTGGGGAGGAGGCTGTGGCACCCCATATCCCTGTACTTCCGTCGGGCGCTCAGACTGCCTCTTTGGATGGGGTTCTGGCGTCCCAGCACTTGTGACTTTCGTGTGTGTGTGTGGGGGGTCTTGTTCCTCACCTCTGTACTTTAACCAACTAAAGAGGGTAGGGCTCTGCAGCATCGCATACTGGCTCATCCAAAAGCTTGTCCAGCGTCTCCGCACCTTCGCCTTTTCTCCTCCGTGTTCTTCAGTAACAACGTAACAATCTTGAGGGTTCCGACCCCTGTGTTGTTACTGTCGAGGAGGTTCAGGACCTCTAAGCAAACAATGAGTCCTTCGTCTGTTTCTTAGTAGTCCTGGAGAATACACAACAGAGGTGAACGGATTAAGGAAGTAAAACCTAATCGTAGGCGAGACACTAAGACAATCTGAATACACAGGCAAATCGAAACAAGGGCAAAAAATTCCAAGTATTGCAAGGTGACCTCTGTAAGTCAATATATAATTGCCAAATTGTCCTAAAATGGAGACGCAGCATCCGTTACATTCAGCTGCTTCCCTAAATCACAGTAGTTTCCCTTAGGCATAATTTAAGGCCCAAATTGCCTTTTTATATACTACGCTTATCTGAAATTAGTATTTGTTTTTTTTAATAATTCTTTTGACTGGAAAACCCCTTTGGGGACCTTTATTAACTTCAGTCATCTTTGGAATAAACGGATATACCTCTTGTGATGTTACTTCATTAGGGTCCATAGGTATATAGTGGTCAAATATCTATAGTCCTCCATTGCCTACTGCTGTAACTGTAGAATTGGAGTCTTTTATGTCATAAAGTGTTTCCAGTGGTATCAGAGTTCAGGCATTCACACTGTATTGAAGTGTAATAGCACTCGCCAGGTACACATTGTAATTTAAACTTGTTAAGCCATGAATTATTCTAGTTGTTTTTTATAATTATGAATGCAATTGAGGATATCTTGATATATCTTTTCAAAATACCTATGTAACTATATAACTTTGTTCCTTAAAGTATTCATAATGATACTCGTTGCTATGAACACAATTCAGCGTGAACAGGCAAAACTGGAAGAGCAAGTTTGTTATCAGAAAACATATTTGGAAAGCTATAAGGTTAGGCTTTCACTACAGTCCAGTGGTTGGGAAGGTGTCCGTTCATGTACACCTGAGTCTGCCACAAAGATTTCCGGTGTCCGCTACTGGGGCCTCTGGAAAATGAAAGACGTGGTCTATTTAACCCCTTAAGGACAATGGGCGGGCCCTAAACCCATTGAAAACAATGCATTTTGAGGCCGTACATGTACTTTTTTTATTTTGAGTTGATAGCATCTATGTCTTGAAAAGATTTAGTTCCAATTAATTGGTGGTTGTATTTACCATTTCTTTCTGTCCCATTCTAACGCAAGAGACTTTTTGTCTCGGTATGTTAGTGTGTGTGTGCATGTTAGTGTTGAGTGCCTGGTTGTGTTGGTGTGAATGTGTATGTGTTAGTGTGAGTGTCCAGGTGTATCTGCTAGTGTAGGTGTCTGCATATGTTAGAGTGTGTGTGGGTATGTGTCTGTGTACATGTGTGTGAGTGCCCAGGTCTGTGTGTTAGTGTGAACGTAGGTATGTTAGTGTCTATGTGCATGTGCGTAATTGTCGAGTGCCTGGTTGTCGGTGTCAGTTTCTGTGTGCATGTGAGTTAATGTGTCTGCGCAAGGTGGCAAACTGGGGCTTGAGCTAACGTGAATATATTGCCTGCGTTTTTAATGGGAAGTCAACCACTTAGTGTCTTGGGATAATAGGGCTTAGAGTTCATAGAAGCTAAGGCTGTTATAAAAGCTTTTCATACGTATAAAAAATCCTGAACACCATCATTTTAACAAGAGATTTTTTTTTTAAATACTGATTTATTTCATTTTTTGAGATGGTGACTAAATTTTAAAATTCCATCACTATTTTTTTTTAAATCACTCACAAGAATATCACTTTTTGGAAGTTTTCAAATATTTTCAAATAATTGCATCATTATTTTCAAGATGCTTAGCTTTACAGTGTGTTCATTACTATACTATACTTTATTTCTGGGTCTTTATAAAGGGAATGAAGTGATTCTGTTATAAATACATGGCTAATTTAATACATTTGTAACCAAGGGTACCTATTAAGAATTTTTTAAATTAAAAATAAATGATGATGTCCATCTTTGATCCAGTTGATTTTGTCCACCGTGGAACATGTTTGTACATATCCCCGCTACATATCCCCGCTACAGTCAGATTTTCCTTTTTTATTATTGCATAATTAACCACTGAATAAATAACGTGAAGCTCGACATATATTCTAAAATGTTTTTGTGACACGGGTTTGTTTGTTTTGTTTTTTTTTTTCTACAGAAATTTTAGAAGGGACGAAAAGGAACAAACATATCCAACTGGGGAATTACGGACCATATAATGAGGAACTCCCTCCTACGCAGTAAAACCTTTGAACACATAGGGGGCATAGTAATCCACGGCTAGTGGCTACAGTTTGCTTGATAAACCGAAACATTTTTTCACACTGCTCAGTTGAGATTTGACTTTCGCCCGTGTTACTGGATAGTTTTAATCTCTCGTTCATTCTTCTTTCCGCCGATTAACAACAAAGGTAATGGAAACGTAGATTTTTTTTTTCTATTATTTTATAATAACCTATACAATTATTGTTTACCATAATATTTAAAATGTTTTTCTTTCTAATGAATTATGATCAGAGAATTTTAGAAAATAATATCAATGATATCAATGAACTAGAAACTCTTCTCGCAATTAGTAATTATAAAAAATGTGTAAATGATCTTATATATTATTTATCTTATATATGTATAATTTAATGTAATATATAATATATTTTTTGTGGGATATATATTTTTATTTTTTAGTTTTGTTTTTATTTCTATAACCTGTCTAGGGCATTGGGAAAAAAACAAAACTAATAAATAATTGATGGTGTTCTGGCTTAGATTTCATACGAATAATTCAATTATCAAAAAAGATTAATAGATATTAGTTCTTATTGATTGTTTGTCATATGTGCTATAGTTGGGGAATGGAAATGTGTATTAATACATTGAGAATATTATTATTATTTGCATACTCTCATGTGTAAATCATTTTTATTTTGTACATGGGAATTGTTTTCATGCTTTCACATTTGATATCTTTAAGAATATATTAGCCAGTATAAAGTAAAACTAAACTAGGTATTTTTCTGTAAGCAGGCAATGTTTCCAAAGTAAACACTTTTGGAGACACATGGATCACAAGTAGTTATTTAGAAGAATTAATTATAATGTTTCACGCCCCATCCAGGCGGCGGAGCTGCATATCTCTGGTTTCCCCCGTCTCGTTACAGTTCCCCTCTCTCGCTACAATCCATTCCTGGATTTCCTTATGCTCTGTCCTGAACTTCTGGTTCTTTGATTCCAGTCCTGCCATTTGCTTCAGCTCCTGTTTCCTTTATAAGGTGTCTCCCACCTGTTTATCTCAGTCAGCAGTCTATAGGTATGTCTTTTTGATATGTGTTTAGATTCAATGTATAGTTTGTTTATTAGTAATTCAGTAGGCAGGGTTTAGTGTTAGGATCCACGGATATGGAGTACTTTGGCGTAGTGGTGGGCTAAGCATGGTATGGCCATAATATGTGACGGAATATCCAATCTTATTATCCTAGAAAGGGGTTCTATTCATGTCCTTGTCTAGTCTGTCCTGTTTAGCCCTGTTATTCCTGTATAGTCTTGTCATGTGCAACCTGGTCAGTCTTGTCAGCCCTGTACTTTGTTGTCCTGTCTTGTGCCCCAGTAGAGGGGTGCCTTGTCCTGTGACTCAGTAGAGGGGTGCCTTGTCCTGTGCCCCGGTAGAGGGGTGTACTGTCTTGTGTCCTGTCCTGATCCCCGGTAGAGGGGTGTCCTGTCCTGAGCCCTGGTAGAGGGGTGTCCTGTCCTATTTATGTTGGATCTTGTGTGTAGCCTGTCCCTGTAACCTGTATTCCCGATTCTGCAACCTGCTTCTACTATTTTGGCTCTGTCCTGTTATCTGTACTGGATACCTCCCGCTGCTATTTCAGCGTCACCCAATCCTGATGGCCCAACACTCGGGGAAGTGTGGTTACCTTGCATCTGGTCCTGTGTCTCCGCTCTTGCACGGTGGCTCCTGATGTTCCATCATTGGGCGCTCTGGGTCATTACAGTCGTCTGTGTAGACCCAGTCCCTGACAGTACGACACTTTTTATATCAATAAAGGGAGTTATTATTACACACAATGTGCAGTAAAATCGCTCACTAATTGAATAAACAAATATTAACGTAACCAGAATCATGTATAGTAAAATTCATGCAGGAACAACAATTGTGATTGTATCATGCACAAATAAATCAAAATATTGCTCAGTGTCAATTGATAATAAGAAAACATATTTCTTATAGCATCATTGCAATAATATCAATAATGTCAATGCACAGAACGCTTAGTGGGACCAAAATGAATTTAAAGGGAAACATCTACAAAAATGTTTATACAAAACGGGATCAATGGATATAAGCAAAAAGTTATTTTAAAGGAAAACACCAACACATAGACAAGACAACTATAAAAGCACACAAAGAATTATTTTACATTTTTTTGTAACAGAGTGCCAAATTGCAACAGAATTAACCTATACATATATAACGCATAGATATATCATTTAAAAAATAGGTAGTATTCCACACTGAATTTAACCCCAGAGGATTTTTGGTTCAAGGGTAGAATATACCTTCCTTTGAAAAAGGAGTTTATGAGTGACCCCTCCGGAGAGGGAACTGGTTCTGTTACTTGACACTGAAACGGAAAGAAACCCTGGTTGTGTTCCTGAAAATGTCTCCCTGCTGCTGATTTTGTATCATTCTTGTATATTGCCGAAAGGTTCTGTAAAACACCTTTAGAGTAACCCCCCCAAGGAATCTTTGCATAAGAATGTTACCCTGCTCCTTGTTTTTTTTTGTCTGATTCCTGCACAAGAAGGAGGAGGAGAAAAGGGGGATTGAAAAAGGGGAGCAGGACTTGAAAAGCACAGAAAAAAGAAAAGGGAGAGTCAGGTGCAGAAAAATAGATACAGCAAAAGAAACCATGCAAGAATCAAAGAGACAGAAAGTGAGAGCAAAGGGAAAAGAGACTGCAAAAAGGAGAGGAAAAAGGAGGGAAGAGAGTTTGGAAAGCACAGTAAAGCTGCTTATATTGTCACTTTTCAAGTATGGGCAGATCCTGGGGGCAACGGGGCAATTTCCCCCACCGAATTATTCCACCAATTCCAAGTACTAATGCATAAGTGTGGGTGTCTGGGTATAATATGTGGGTGTCTGGGTATGTTAGTGAGGTGACTTGTGAATGTGGATATGCTAGTTTCTGTGTTAGTGTGTGTGTCTGGGCATCTTAGTGTGTGTTTGTTAGTGAAAAGGTCTGTGTTTGCTTGGGTAGTTTAGTCCGTGTCTGCTCATGTGTGTGTGTCTGAGTATGCTTGTTTGTGTGTATGGCCATATTACTGTGTGTCTGCATACATTAGTGTGCATTACTGTGTGTCCAGTTGTGTCAAAGGCAGTGGATGCGTTAATGTGTTTGGGTGTGTTGTCTGGGTAGATATGTGTTAGCATGAGTGTCTGAGTATCTTAGCGTGCAAGGGTATGTTAGCTTGTGTCTGCTAAATTTCTGTGTGTGTTAGTGTAAGGGTATGTCTTCTGGCAGGCACTACATACACCACATGCCCCCTCTCCTGCCATTTTTCATTTCTCTGCAGCTGCACACTCTCTCACATACTGCCTCCACTATCAGTATGCAGATTGCACAGAGAGATCAGAAGGGAAGATGAAAAAGCGAGCAGGTGGGGGGGCTTTGCTTCTTGTCTTCAGATTAAAAAAAGCCCTCTGATTTACGGCCAAACTGAAAAGCCAGGTAACAAAATCCATTGTCCGAAAATGATTAAGCAAAAGCTAAACAAATTATTTGTCCGAAATATTTTGGACCTTGTGCACGACTCTAGGGAACAGAGTGATTCTATTACATATTATACATGCTTAACTAATAATTTTTTTAACCAAAATGTTTTGAATGAAAGAAATTGGTGGAGTCATCCAGTTGGTTTTAAAAATGTCCACTGTGAGACATGTCTGTGCCTGTCCCTGCTCCCAACACTGACATGGGTTGCGACACTTGATGTGGTATGTGTTTAAAGGTGTGGATAGGGACAGGGCTTTACCAAAAACAACAGCTCCATTTATAAACCCATCCACAACAATTTTTTGAATTGTAGGGCTGTAGAACACTGTGATACCCTCATACCCAGGAAACATTCTAAGCTCCTGGAAAATAGGCGCAAGGAAAATGGGGACTCACTCACTCACCTAAACAGGGACGCTTATGAGTTAATGTTGTTTGAAAAAGAAAGTCCACCTTCTTTGAATTCTATGGTTTTAAGCCTAAGAAAATTTTTTTTTTAAACACATAACATGCTAACGTGTTATAAAGTTAGCATCTTAAGTTTTAGACTTAGGTTTGCAAAGCTGCATCTGAACAAACCACACGACTACTCAAACAATGTCCTTTGGATAGACAAAACCAAAGTTGAGATGTTTGGTCATAATGCACAACCTCATGTTTGGCGAAAACCAAACACAGCATAAAAAGGACATAATTCCTCCTTATTGCTGCTAAAGGTGGTTCTACAAGCTATTGAATCATACGGAGTACTCATTTTTTGCATACACGGCTTCTCCATTTTGGCTTTATTATTATTTTGTCGACCCAATGAGGACATGGTGTAATAGGTCATGTGTTGTTGTTCACCTGCACATCTGTTTTTACCTATTTTTTAAACCTGCTGAGGAAAAGATGGTTGTAATTATGTCCAGATGCGTAAAAACATAGAATCCAAAGACAGTGTACTTTCTTTTTCACTTGACTGTAGAATAGATTTCTATACCTTGCATCGTCCCAATGAAATGGCTGTTTATTTCCAAGGCAAAATCGTTCACTTTCGGTGGGGCTTTTGGAAATGTTTAAAGGTTGTGTGAATTGGGGAAGTGGAAACTGTGAGTGAAAAGACAAGATTCTAAAAATATTAGATTTTTACATTCAGAAATACTTCTTTCCTCTTTCTTAGCCCCCAAGTCTTTCTCTCCTCTCCTGATATATTTCAGGAATATTGTTTTATCGGTATGAGCTCCAAAAATACCTGGAAACTCTCTGGAAATCAGAGGCCATTACCGGGCCCCTGAGTCAGTGTGTTTAATCTCTGGACGGGGTTAAATTTTTATCACAACCACTCCATTCTACTTCCTTTCAAGTCTATTTGGGAATAATTCCACCCCTTTGTACGGCTAATTCCACTCGTTTGTATGGTTAACCCCACCTGTTATCTGGACCACTACTCCTTCTTGCCTGCTATAAGGAGCAGGAGAGGGAGAGCTCCAGCCCTCAGAGTTTCCCAGATACGAAATAATTTAGAAATAATATTGTTTAAGATACGTTTTCTCTTCTTTTTTTAATGCTTTTTGCTTAATTCAAAATAGCCACACAACCGCATAAAACAAAAATGTATTTTCTTAGCCTTTTGAAATATTGGTTAAAATCACATCTTGACCTGGGCATAAACCTAATGATTACCCAATGAGAAACATGACTGTGATCTTAATAATATTTTACTATTTTAAATAAAATTTAAATTTAATTAAACAGAATCATCAAGAATTCTAAATAGAATCCAGGCTTTCTGACTGATTCAGAGAGATTGTTTTTAAATCAACCTCTTAGTTTGGTGTTACTATTTACCTGTGTTGTGACCAGTGATATAATTTAATATTGAAATACAGGATACACAGATATGGCTGGATCAGGATCGGTGCTTTTCAGCCAGTAAGAAGCTCCGCTTGTAGTCACATGTTATCAGCAAGAGCGGAAGCTGCATGCCTACCAGCTTGTGAGTAAAATGCCGGGCTCAGAATTAATGTATTAGGAGGCCCTGCAGTCACAAAAGCTGAGATACTTTGCGTAGGTAGAAGTATCCCAAGCGTTAATACTGTCTTGTCTGGCAGCCACTTGCTTACGTGTGGATATTTATAAGCTGTTTTTCATTCAGGGTACAAAACGTTGCCTCTAGTCATGCCGCCGCCACCCCCGTATTACGAGCGGAGACATCATTGTTTGTGAAACTATGGGTTGTGGGGAAGCGGTTTTGCCGCTGAGAAAGAGGAGTTTCACAATATAATGTATTAATAGAAGGTTCCATGTTAAGCATCAACATTTGCTAAATTTCATAACACATTAAGGTATTCCCAACGCGACAGCATTGCAGAAGTTAGCATACAAACCATCAGCTATCTCATTAACTCATAAAAGACCGGGGAGATCCAGCCTAACTTGTCGACGCAGCATTGTGTATGTATATATATCAAATAACAGATAAAATAAGTATCTTGTGATGATACCTATTTTATTGGACTAACAGAGTTTTGGAATGACAAGCTTTCAGGAGCTTTTCTCAAGGCTAAACCTTTTTTATCTCTCTCTCTCTATATATATATACGGTATATAAAGATCAGTAAAAACAAAATGCTCAAACCTTCAAATAAATTGTCACTAATAACAAATATATTAGTTTTGATAATTAACCCAATCATTGTCTTTTTAATTGCTTTTAGTTCCAGGCCAATCAAAATGAAACTGGATAAGATTTTAATGTTGCTCGTGCTCCTACGCTTATGTAAGTAGACTCTTAAATTGTTTTGATATACAGTATATATATATATATATATATATATATATATATATATATATATATATATATATATATATATAACGCATAAATAACATTAGATAACACATCCAAATGTGTTTTCTAATAACGCATAAATAACATTAGATAACACATCCAAAAAAATCTCAGCATTTGTAACACTGCTACACTTATTATTATTATTTATTGTTTTATATAGCGCCATCAAATTCCGTAGCGCTGTACAGTGGGAAGACTACTTAAGTGTTATGGGATACTTTAGGTTTTCACCAGGTTAGATATACCGTATTTGCTCGATTATAAGACGACCCTGATTATAAGACGACCCCCCAAAATCTGAATATTAACTTAGGAAAAAAAGAAAAAGCCTGAATATAAGACGACCCTAAAGGAAAAAAGTTTTACCAGTAAATGTTAATTCATGTAAACTATTTTTTTAATAAAAGCTATGATTGAGAAAAATATTTTTTTTGTTTTTATTTCCTTGTATTTTCCAACCTGCCCCCAGTTACGCACATCTGCCCCCAGGCTTGCCACACCAATATGGCACTGTGGCCCATGATATGCCTTTTAACCCTCTATATGCCACTGTGCCCCATGGTATGCCTTTTGACCCCCTATGTGCCACTCTGCCTCCAGAAATGCCTTATACCCCTATATCCCATTCTGGCATTTAGGGGGTTAAAATGCATATTATGGGGCAGAGTGGCATATAGGGAGGTATAAGGCATTCCAGGAGGCAGAGTGGCATTAAGGGAGTTAAAAGGCATTATATAGAGCACTCTGCCTCCAGAAATGCCTTATACCCCTATATGCCACTCTGGCATTTAGGGGGTTAAAAGGCATATTATGGGGCAGAGTGGCATATAGGGAGGTATAAGGCATTTCAGGAGGCAGAGTGCTCTATTAAATGCCCCCTTAACGCCACTCTGCCTCCTGAAATGCCTTATACCTCCCTATATGCCACTCTGCCCCATAATATGCCTTTTAACCCCCTAAGTGCCAGAGTGGCATATAGGGGTGTAAGGCATTCCAGAAATGCCCTACACACACACACACACACACACACACACACACACACACACACACTTACTTACCGGTGCTTCCAATTTCCTGCTGTATTGCCGGGGCAGCGGGTTGACGTCTCATTCCGCGGCAGCCGGAAGGAGGTGGAGTTGGCAGCGGGGGTTTGTATGCGTCCGTCGCAAATACCTTCCCCGGCTGTCAGCGATCAGGAACTCTGGAACTCTGATCTCTGACAGTCGGGGAAGGTATTTGCGACGGACGCATACAAACCCCCGCTGCCAACTTCACCTCCGGAAGCACCGGTAAGTGCGTGCGTGCGTGCGTGCGTGCGTGCGGGGGGGGGCGACGATAGGAGGATCCAGGTCCCCTGCAGCGGTGCGGGGGATCTGGATCTTAGTCTCCTAATCAGACCTCTATTTGAGGTCTGATTAGAAGACGACCCCGATTATAAGACGAGGGGTATTTTTCAGAGCATTTGCTCTGAAAAAAACCTCGTCTTATAATCGAGCAAATACGGTAATATAGAGTCTTGAGAGGTATTAAGCCCCCCTTTGCCACCTGTGGCCTGTAGCTTTGCACATGACATATGCCTAGTTTTCCTAGTGAAATATTTCATGTTTACACGGTTCTGCTACCTTTCCTTTTCACAGGGGCTTATTCTTTCTTTTTTTAGGTAATTCAGAGCTGATTTCAGAGGGCACAGCGTTTGTATCAGGGACGGCAGTGCTCAAGTGCGACGTCCGTCTACTTAACAGCCTCAATGAGAAAGATTTGATCTACTACTGGCAAAAAGACATCGACAAAGACAAAATAGAGGTTATTTTTGAAATAAATAAGGGTAAACAGATAACAGAATACGTTCATACAAAACATCGCAACCGTACCATGGAGCTGCAACCAAACTGGGATCTGCATATTTATAACGTTACGTTAGATGATCAAGGGGCCTACTCTTGCCACGTCTCCCATAAAAATGATAAATGGGCTCATTCTACATTCAAGCTGAATGTATTTGGTAAGCATTTATGATTCCATTTTTAGAAAAAAAATACATTCAAAAAGATAAATATATATATGATGTACTGGGGAACTTTATTTCATGTTTTATAATAATGAAAATCAATAAAAATAAAGCACTTACTTGACAAAGAAGAGGCAGCCCTACTGCAGCAGCAGCAGCCCTCCTCTTTCATATTCCAACTATTCTTGCCACTGATAGGCTGTTTAAAGCAACCAATTAGGGGTAGGAAATCGCTCCATTTAATTTTAAGTGCAAAAGTTTGTTACAGTTGATCCACTTTGTAATATTTCAGTTTTGGAATATCTTTTGGCCAAGACGTTAAGTCATAGATGAGTTTTGTGAATTAAAAGTGATTACATAATGAAATAGTCCTAAAATGTTTTTTTTTTATATAAGCAATACATTTCTTTCTATTTTAGATATTCACAATCCAGAGCTCTACCTTATCTCGAACCAGTCAGTGGAGAGTGTGACTATTCTAGAACTGGAATGTAAGTCAATGCAATGTTTCCCAAAACCTCAAGGAATTATCTGGAAAGTTTTCAACAACTCTGGAACACATATCATCCGGGGGAACGTCACCATTATACAGAATGAAAATGCTAAGGACTTTAATATTTCCAGTGCAATCACTTTGCAAATCGAAGGCAATGCAACCATCAGCTGTGAGCTCCAATCTGTCCACAATTTAACATCAAATCTCCTGAAAATAGGCGAGTATGGTCACGTAAAAAGTTACTAATATAACATTTCCGCAAAACCACTGTAGCTATCGCATTAAAAGAACGTTCCATATGAAATGTTCAGCATATCTATTTATTTAATGGTATTCTTATAGACCATTGCTCTGCAGATTTTTCCCGTGTGAAGCACCCATCAGATCTACTTGACTTCACACCTTTAAGGCTGGTGGCGGAATATCGTTTCATGTACGTGGATGAATGCTGGCCGGTTCAATCCTGAACGCTGTTACTAGGGCAAAATGCATTTCCATAGTACAAGACCATGAACCTACTGCTGACACCACATTTGGCACACTTCTGGCAGCAGGCCCAGGCTGGCCATTTGGCTAATGCCTAGTGGGCCAAGTGCCCCATCCTTACCTGATCTGCCACTCCAACGGCACATTGGATGTTGGAGTGGCAGATCAGGTAAGGATGGGGCGCTGTCAGCCAGTGGCCCACTAGGCATTAGCCAAATGGCCAGCTGCATGCTACGTGAGCATAAAAATATGATATGAAGTTATGCATATCCAGCTGTCAGCCGCACCTATGTCATCAGACGGCCACTGGCCTTAAAGTGGCAGAAGCGCCTGCCATCACCAGTTACTTGCCAGAAAACACAGCAAGGCCTTTTTATTCATTTTAAACACTATAAGGTCTTGTAAATTAACTAATAGTGAAAGGCGCGACAGGAGGAGTGATCATAGCCCTGTTAAATAACTTTAATATTCTATTCAATGAATATAAACATTATCTTTTATCTCCATCTTGCAGTAGAAAGTCTTCCTATTGAGCACATTTCTCATGTTCTCATGTACATCGGCATTGGTATTGCTGTGGGAATCGTACTTGTCATCGTAATCACAGTTTGGGCATTTGCACCAAGACGATGTGTGACTTCAGGTAAATGACATTGTGTCATAGTGTGCATCGCTACTAAGTTTGTATTGCATCTAGTCTCATCTAGTCTCTCTTTTTTTATTATCTTCACAATATAATTGGTTGATTTAAATTTAGCACACACACATGTATATATATATATATATATATATGATACTTTATGGTAACACTTCCTTCCATATTTCCAGTCAACGAGTGAGCTTTTATTTATTTATTCATTTTTTAAAGAAAGTTTGTTTCATTTTCTAATTTACAAAAAAAATCTGATTAGTATAGTTGTGATGAATAATTTGATTTATGGAATTCCGTGTGTGAAAAGCACAGGGAATTCCATAAAGTCCATAAGAATAACATTTTAATTAATATTATTTTATTCAAAAGGATTTCTTGCAACAAACGTTACGTTTCCATTGAGTGACGCTCATGAAAAAAATGAATTTTTAGGAGACAAAGTTGATGTTGCCTCTAAGGGTAAAGGGTTATGAGGGGAGATCTCAATTACAAAACAAGAATTAGAATTTGTGTGAATTAATGCCTTTTAAGTAACGCTGCCTCGCATTCATTTCCCATTTTCTACCAACTCCAAATCTTTGAGTTAATTTCAATACCTTTAAAAAAATAAAAACCTGGAAGGATAGGGGAGAATTTATTATTATTACTTATACAGCTCCATTATATTCCATTATATTGCTGTACAATGGGTAAACAGGGCATAACAAGTAAAGCATCTATTTGGACACAGAAAAAGGTGACAAGGACCCTACTCAAATGAGTGTAAAAGCTCAAGTAAATATTAATTTATCTAACAAAGCTTCTGTCTGTAAAGCGGTATTGTTACTGTTTAGTAATTATAATAGAATTGTGTTCTTCATATAGCGTCAATAGGCCCAAATGACCCAACGGAAAATAGGGTACATCTAAGACGAACAACCAGCGACATAGCAGAGCAACCGTAAGTATTAAAAAATAGTGTTTACTAGACTCGTGCATTCGGATTCGTAAGAATTTAAACAATTTGGTAAATTCATACTTAAGTCACGAAGCAGAGAACCCACAATTTTTGTTGTCACTCACACTCTACCACTCTCATTCACACCCTCTCACACTCTCTCCTAATATCTCACTGCCTTCTCCGCCGACCGCTTCTGTATCCCTGTCTCTTTTCCCGCAGCTTTGCTTCTTCTCTTGCATCTTCTGTCTTCTGTCCTCGCCCACTTCTCCTCGTCTTCTTTCTTTTTCAGCTTCTCCCTGAACTAGGCCTCCTGGTGCACTTCTGCAAGTGGGTGGAGTCTCTCCCGATTGGAGGAGAGGTTGTCCCAGTGACTCTGTTTTTTTGCGGAAGCACTCCTAAAGGCCAGAATAATGAAAACAGATTCACAGAGAAAAATAAGCATTTATGCTCCTCTCTTTATCCACGAGTCTGCCTTACTGAACCCTCGGTGCACTTCCACAGGGGGTGAGGGGGTACATGGGGGCTCAAAAATATGTATAAATGTGTTCGGAAGGCCTGGATCACGGAGAAGCAGAAGAAAAGAGAAGTAAACAAGAGTGAAAGAGAGCATGAGAGAGCTTGAGAGAGTGTGAGAAAGCTAATGAGGGTGAGTGAAAACAAATGTATTTTCCTAATGAAAAAAGCCTTCCAAATTTTGTCCAAACCAAAAACAATTCAACCAAAATAAAACAAAACATTTGTCAGATATTCTGTCCGTGCTAATCATTCTTTCTTTTTCTCAGAGAGGAACAGAAGTCATTCATGAATCAAAGCACCCGAGGTTCTTGACCTCTGAAGACTGTTTGACCACAAACGTCCTCCTTTACACTAAGACTTTTTAGATTTGACTCTGCTCTGCATGTTGTCTGAGGAGAAAAAATGAGGGAGATTTATAAGGGAAAATTACTTGGTCACCTATTTAATTTATATTACTGTTATGGTGAGCCTTAAGCTAGGTAGTAAGAATGAAGCAAATCGAACAAAATTCTGCTGTTAAAGATGTTTTGGCAAACATGATTCCATTTTATAAATGGATGACACGTATAAATGAATTGAATGATTTTTGTAAAACATAAGTACTTTTTTTCTAAGTTAGAAGTATACTTACAGAGCTCATGAACGAGTACATGGGCCGACATTAAGGAAGGACTGAACACTGACTGTAAAAAGTCGCATTGCACTTTACTGCCGATTAGGTCATCCAGTTTTACGACACTTAATCACCTAAAAATATGTGGAGACGGGAAGAAGGGTCTTTAGGAGCCCCCAAGTACAATAAAAAAAAACATCCTAACTGACTGTCTATTCACCCTGATGATAGTAGAGGGTTCTGTTGATCAGTAGAACCCAATAAGGGAAGTATTTGGCACCAGGTGCGGCCCCTATATTTGGCAGCCCCCCCAACAGCCCCTTACAAACTCACACAAACACACCTACACATACTCACTAAGACACAGATACACCTGCACATTCATGTTAACACATACTCCATCTCACACACACGTACACATACACATTTATGCTCACACACACTTACACATACACATCCATGCTCACACACAAACACGCATACACGCTCACAGACAAACACATCCATATCCACATCCATGCTCAGATATACACATACACATTGGGGCTCACACACCAGAATTTATACATGCATGCTCATACCCACACACACACGGAAAGAACATGTCTTGCAAATTGCCACCACTATCACAGTGCCGCCTGGATCTCATGGACCCTTCGGGACCCGTGTAAGGGCTGGCTTTGATAGTCTAGGTGAGCATAGGCAGCTATGTGATCTCTTCATATGCACTCTCATATTTTATTTTTAGATGTGGCCGGTCTATTTTAATTATTTTTATGTCCTGTTGATTAACACAAATGTTCTTTGACATAAAGTATGGTGGTGTTCTATGTCATACTGAAAGTGAAAAACTGGCTTATGTTCTTTTCATAATGTGAGTTACTAAGTTACTTTGTATAATTTATTCATAAAATGGAGTAGAATTTATGCTGTTTACTTCTGGGTTTTTTTTGTAGTATGTATTTCTGCAATTCAGAGTAATATTTAAGCAAATCTGTGGCCATTGAACTCCAGTCAATAAGATTGATGGGATTATAGGTCCACTGAGTGTTTTAACTAAATACTAAAAGGCAGCAGATAGGCAGCCATCCCTCTGGCCAAGAGTGATGAGTATTCTAGTACAAGAACCCAAGTAGGGACTCACATTTGCCAACCAGCATAGCTACAAATTCCAATAATGTGAATTTAGACCTCTAGATATTTCTCCAGTCTCACGATCACTAGATGACTGGACAGCACTGATTTTTAGGGTACTTTATTTATTTTTTTGTCTTTCGAACAAAACCTAGAGTCCTAGACCCCGGCCTGAACACAGGTAACTAGGTTGGGAATATCTTGAAATGTTCTGTCCCATCTTCTGTAATACTTTTGTAACTAAATGATGCTGTGGAGGTGGCGTTCTTAAGGTAAAGTTAAGTTCCCAGAAATATTTAAAATTATTTATATATTTAAAATGTTCCCATTCTTCATAATTTCTGCCGGGAACACAAAGGCAGGCAAATAATATTACTTCTTAAAGGTTCTGATGTGATGAAACTATCAGAAGACAAGAAAAAAAAGAAAAAAAAGAAAGAAAAATGTTACAGTAAAGAGTAAAAATTCCTAAATTATTTTGTTACTAAGTTTATTTGCTTAAAATACTTGACATTTTGTGTAAGTGGAACAGCCTGTTTTTTGAAACATCTATGAGATGTGCTGAAAGTTCCTAGAAGGTTTTTACCCTGGGGTAGCTACTGGCCCATATGCAGTAGAAAGAGGGGTATAGTGTTTTGGGTCCATTCTAACATGGAAATGATTTAGTAATTTAATTTCGAAAATAGGTTTAGGCGAAAAGGGAAATGTTAAGAACATAACAGTTTTGGAGGAAAGTTGTTTCCATGACTCTCTGACTATATCATATTTTGCACTAAAGTTACCTTACCATGCTCAGTGTCATTTTGATAAGTAAGAGGATTTTATATCGTGTTTCTGAATGAATATTTGTCTGTTGTACATCTTCATTTTCTATAAGCTTACATTTACACTTACTATAAAACTACTATAAAAAGTATTTTTTTCCTTATTCCTAAGGGTCGAAGAAATGTTTTATACATATACCGGTATATATATATATATATATATATATATATTTTTTTTTTTTTTTTTCTGTATAAAGAGTTATCATCCAAATTCCATGTAACTAAGGGTGCGGTTCCAGTTACTCTGCTGAATGTAACGTTTTGCAAGTAAATGCATATTAGAAACATCATTCCTAGTGCCATTAAAAGCACCGATTTCTTTCCCAGAATGAATCCTTTAATCACATAAACATTGACATTAGTCTTTATTTTTCCTGGGAACCCTTAAATGTCATGTGACACAAAAGCAGCCACTGATAGATTATTACCATAGAAACTAAACAGGTTTTTTTTTTTGTTTTTTTTTATGTGATGAAATTTTCAGTGGAATGAATAAAATGGCACATGTAAGAATTGTTTCCTTATTATACCAGAGAAAACCTACGGAACATATGACTGTTGGGTTAGGCCGCTGTACCTTTTATGTAAAATAAACATTGTTTGGATATTTTGGATTTACTCATTTATTTAAAATATTCATATTGTTTTTAATAAAATTATTTATCGTTTATTGTATTTGTTATTTGCTGTTTTATATATCGCCATCATATTCTGTAGAACTTTACAATTGGTTAGCAGGACATAACTAATAGTATAAAACATAACAATTTAACTTACAGATACAAGAAGTATCTACTATCTATTACACAAGAAGTAAACGTGCTACTGTTAGGGAATGGCAAGCCACACTAGTATAAGTGAGCTAAAGGAATATGGGAGGAAGGGGGTTAATGTGTGGGTCCTTAAAGAAGTGGGTCTTGAGGGATTTTTTTAAGGACCGAAGGCAGGGGGAAAGACAGATGCACCGGGGGAGGAATTCCAGAGGATAGGGGCAGGAGGGTATTTAGAGAGGAGTTAGGAGAGACCGGTTAGGAGGGTTTTTAGAGATGAGTGAAGAGATGTAAGTAGGGGAGTTACCGTGAAGAGCATTGAAATGAATCCTGAAGCGCACAGGCAGCCAGTGAAGTGATTGACAGAGGGGAGAGGTGTTAGTAAACCGATGGGAGAGGAAGATAAGTCTGGCAGCAGACCAGCTAAGACAGAGTTACAATAATCAAGGCGGGAGATAATAAGGACATGGACAAGAGCGTGGAGCCTGGAGTCAAGCTCTTGAAAATATATTCAAGAGCTTGAAATATATGAAATCAACAATATGTGAAATGCGTCGGTACCCTGGTAAAATAGTTCATGCAGCAACACAAACGTTACCATAAGACAATATTCATTTTCCCTTAACCCAGATGTTTCTTTGCTTCTGTTGAACATAAATGATAGAATCCAGTCCTGAACCTAATTATTAAAATACTTGTGCTTAACCTATGGATTCATGGGATGGATTATTATCGGAATTATACTTGGTCCTAACTCAACCACACAGTTTAATTTATATGTTGGGATGTCAGCAACATGATCGCTATGGGCTAACCTAAGACCTCTCTGACTTGAGTTTTTACTCCAATCTTAGGGACTCACTGTGAATGAATAGATTCTCAGGGTCTTGCAATCTGGAGCTGAACCCTTCATATAGTGCTTTGAGTTAATGAAATTGAAGCTTTCCATATATATATCAAAGATGAAATCCCTGCTCGAATACATGGGACTTAATTCAAACAAATCAAAGACTATTATTAGAATCATTGTTGAGTCTCTACAATAGAACATGTTTGTTGTAATCGTGTTTACTTTGAACTTTAATTATTTTTTAGTAGCTGAGGGGTTAAATATTGTAGCTCGTGTGTTTAACAGGTATTAGAACAGTGTTTTGAGAAATAAATTGGATTGGAATAAGGGATTTTCCTGGAATAGACGTGAGTTTTTGGAAGGAATTGTGAATTCGGATCATCGAGATAAGGGGGTTTATCGATTTGTTGTTAGTATTCTGGGTTAATGGGAATTCCCAACCTGTACAGATTCCTTTCTCTGATGTTTGCTCTGTGACACCCAGTTTAAGAGAAACATCTCCCTTTCTAAGTGTCTGGAATGGATGACTCACAGAAAGCATGATTAAAAGAAAACTAGAACACCATGGCTTACATAGAAACAGTGACGGCAGAGAAGAACCATTTAGCCCATCCAGTCTGCCCAGTCTGAATACTTTCCTTAGTACATGACTTAGGGTGCTGACCTAGTGGAGGGTCTACACCTAAAAGTCCTAAACTGAAGGGGTTACATGATCCTATTGGCTCTAGCATTTCTTCACATAGTATTGAGCTCAAGATTTTGGGACTTCTGTGCCATCTGGTTGATCCATATAACGGAGGTGTATGTGGGGGAGGTCTTGGGAGGTGTTGAGCGGGAAAAAACGCCCGTCAAAATAAGAAAAACAGCAGGACTGGACTCTTTATAAAAAGGTTTTGGCGCTAACTTTGCTTCCTTTTTAACCACTTACCTGCAGGGAAGAAGATATCTGCCCACCCTTAGTATTTGGTTACGCTTTCCTATGGTTTGGCAGAAGGGTCCCGGTTAGAAGCTTGGTTGGATATATATATAATATTCATATGCAATACCATAAAAAACAAGAGTGGTTCTATGTGTGTGTATGTGTGTTCATCTTTATGATTTTCCCAGCAAAGGCTGATTTCGTTCAGAACTAGGAGTTTAATAGGAAATATTGGTAGCAACTCTGGCTAAGAACCCAGGCAGAATACACAAATGTTTAAAATGTTTGCACTCTTTGCATCGCACCGGAAAGTTGGAACTTTCCCACAGCGGTTGCCCAGTTTACCCACTTGTAGGAAAGTTATTCCTTTGAAAAGGGTTTGTACTTTCACAGCAACCTTGGGGATTCCCATGCTGGAGTATCATTTTATTTTCATTACATTTGACTAAAACTAAAAATATACATCACAAAAAATACTGATGTATCATGTATTTCTCAATAAAAACATAAAAAATGAATTTCTGTTGCAAAAAAAAAATTTGTTTAACAAAAATTCATGCAATAACATGACACTGACATCAACGGGACCACTCACTAAAATCAGCAAGACCTTCCACTAACATCAGTGGGCAGTCCTGACTGCATTCCGCAAGGGTAGGCTGCAGGTAGCCGGAGCCCAGGAGTTCCCAGGTATGGTAATACGTCCATGGATAGAGCGAAAGAACCAACAACCCGGAAGCCAACTGGTGGTGTAATCATGAATAGGTGATTTACTTAACATGCTCAAGTCTGCTGGTTTGAGCCACTGTGGCTCCTAACACAGACAAGACTGTAAGTTGACTTGGTTCACTTGAGCAATTCAGATTTGGATAAAGACCATCAATTCAATCATTTAATAGCAGTCACACCTTTTCGCCTGTAGGTGGCACTGTCAGCCTTTTGATGCAAGTATTAGCATAAAGTAATTTATCAAACCGACCAATAACTTGCGGTTAGTGACATTTTTGGGGGGATGTTCAGATTAATCCTTTCAATGAAGGGAGTCCCCTCCCTTTATTACCCCATGGGACGGTTGGTCATTTTTTACAATTTTGCTGTTAGTCAGATTTAGGTAACTATCTAACAATCAGCTTACTGTTTACATATGGAAACATATAAAGCTAAATCTAAATAATTTTCTGGAATTCCCTAACCCATGTTTTGCAATATATGCAGATGAGCAACCTGACTTTGGAGAAACAGGGATTTTAGTCTCCCTTGCAAAGGGCAGTGCACCTCGGAACAACTTGGCCTGGGAGGCTCCAAGCGTTAATGGTCTATATGAGTGACTCTATTGGTCACCGGCAGGGGCCTCCTCTGGCATCAACCAATGACCATTGAGTTTTAGAGGGGGGCGGCAGGTATGACAAAGGTTACAGTACTGTGTTAGGCTAGCCGAGTTATTTTATATGTATGCACTTGGTATTTATTATTTATGTGTTAATGGTTTTTGTTTTAGGAAAAGGTTTTTTATTTCAGTATAGGCTAACACAGTACATTTTTGTAGAAGTGGTCCGACTAATCTTGCCACTAATGGGGAAGAATAATCAAACAAAGCTGGAGAACGTGACATGAAGATGCTGGTTTTTAATATACAATACATATATAATTATCATTTTTACTTAATTCGTGTCAAACCAAACTAAACGTAAATGACTTAAAAGCCTGACAATCATTTGAAGAAGAACAATGCGGTCTTATCTATGAAGCCATGTTTTGGTATTAGAGACTTACTTTGAGGTCCTATTTTTGTGCCAACCATATTTCCTTTTTTAGCGACCCTCTATATGTGAAATTGTTTTTGTGGGGTAGTAATCCCCAGAATGTTTTTACGCATCTAATTATCCACATTGGATATATAATCATAGATAACACTAGATATGCAGGGTGGCTGAAGAAACTTAATGGTTAAAACCATTTCCTTTTTGCGCCTCTCACGCACGGTATGTATTTTTACTCTCAGAATGTATATTTATTTCCAGTTTTCACTTATGTAATGCCACAACAATAACTAAGGGTTTGGTTTGTATTTTTACATTTCTTTTACCACTATAATCCTTCCTAAATTTTTATGTTCTCACGCAAATTACATATTGTTTTTTCAGGGACATAAACATAAACATTGATACAATTTTTAGATGTATAGTCCAACATGAATAATACATTAAAATAATGAAAATACTTGAAAAAAAACAACGCATTTTCTGTATTATTTTTCTATGTTAATTGCCCCAAAACTGGGTGATGGGTGTTATGCTGAATGTAAGTGTGTGAGAGTGATGGGTGTTATGCTGAATGTAAGTCTGTGAGAGTGATGAGTGTTATGCTGAATGTAAGTGTGTGAGAGTGATGGGTGTTATGCTGAATGTAAGTGTGTGAGAGTGATGGGTGTTATGCTAAATGTAAGTGTGTGAGAGTGATGGGTGTTATGCTAAATGTAAGTGTGTGAGAGTGATGGGTGTTATGCTGAATGTAAGTGTGTGAGAGTGATGGGTGTTATGCTGAATGTAAGTGTGTGAGAGTGATGGGTGTTATGCTGAATGTAAGTGTGTGAGAGTGATGGGTGTTATGCTGAATGTAAGTCTGTGAGAGTGATGGGTGTTATGCTGAATGTAAGTGTGTGAGAGTGATGGGTGTTATGCTGAATGTAAGTCTGTGAGAGTGATGGGTGTTATGCTGAATGTAAGTCTGTGAGAGTGATGGGTGTTATGCTGAATGTTTGTGAATGAGGGTTTCAGATAGCATGGATGTGTAAGTGTTGGGGGATTGCTTGGCATAGGGAGTACGTAATCATATTCCTTTCATGCCCAGATTCCAGCATGTAGTGGCTGCCTAGGCATGATAGGAGTGTGATTGCTGTTATAAATTATTTTTTGGTCCAACTTCGGTGTGTTAACACTTTTATTGGACAGAATAATTCAATTACAGTATTAATATATATATATATATATATATATATATATATATATATATATATATATATATAATTGCAAACAGCAATCACACTCCTATCATGCTAGGTCAGCCAGCACATGCTAGAACCTGGGCATGATAGGATCGTGATTGTTGTTATATATATGTGTGTATATATATATATATATATATATATATATATGTGTGTGTGTGTATATATATATATATAAATATATATATATATATATATATATATATATATATATATGTTAATATTGTTATTGATTTTTTTGTCTAATTTTGCTGTTACTTTTAATAAAGTATTTTAAAGTTTTTTTTTTTTTTTCAGTTTTGGCAAAGTGAATGCTGAATTTTCAGTTTCGGTCCAGAATTTTCATTTCGGTGCATACTATACTATATACTATGCCAGTCACTAAATTGGTAAGCCTACACCACATCAATGTTTGGCTTAGTATATAGTGATAGGGGTTGTCAGTGTCTGGCTCAATGTATAGGCACACATTGACGGTGGTACCGCATAATCCCTAAGTATATAATGATAACAGTTATGCTGTACCCCTGTCAATGTTTGCCTAACCATAGAAACTATGCAGTTTTAAAGTGTGTGTGGGGGGGTGCCACATACAGGATCTGCCACAGGTGCCAAATACTCTAGGTATGCCCTTGCATCATGCGGATGTCAGACCCAACGGCCATGCCTCAGCTCCTCTTCCCACGTCTTAAAAGGGGTGTGATGAAGAGCTGAGGCATGCGGTGTGTGCACGCCGGCCACTTTAATTTCATTAGGCGCTGGTGGAGTGACTGCCGCACGACGGCCGCTTTCAATGTCGCTCGCAGCCGCTTTGATGGTGCAATGGGCCAGTTGACTAGACTTGCCCCCCAGGCCTTAGGCTGCCAGCCCTCCCCTGGTGTCAAGGATGACACCGGCTTAAAGGAGTTCAGAGGAGAGAAGATGCCCAGAAGGATCTGTCCAGACCTTGCTGGGATTTCTGTTGACTCCCCCTGCTGGCAGATCACACACATTGCTATCAGCAATGCCAGTATTTTTTTAATGAAATATACATAAGAAACATAGAATAAACAAAATATAGAGGGGGCTCAGTGGTGCTCAGGTAACACAACTGTATCGCACATGTTCTTATAAGGTTGGTGGTTAGAACAGTCCTTTTATTGGACTAATAGAGAACATTTTGTGGATTCCATTGGAAAAAAGAGACCTCAGAGGCCACCAGAAGTTTATGTTATTTTCATTGGTCCAACATAAAAAGATCTAGAGTATCATAGGTTACATAAATTGTATCAAGACTTTATCTTCTCTTGGGCCTATACAGGGCCGTCTAATATTGAGTAAACCTTGGGCAAGCATTTGCTGGGCCCCCCATCCTCCCTGGCACACAATCACGCCCTCCGCTCCAACACCAAATATCCCCGTTAAAAACGAAAATATGTAAGAATTGTTTCCTTATTATACCAGAGAAAACCTACGGAACATATGACTGTTGGGATAGGCCGCTGTACCTTTTATGTAAAATAAACATTGTTTGGATATTTTGGATTTACTCATTTATTTAAAATATTCATATTGTTTTTAATAAAATTATTTATCGTTTATTGTATTTGTTATTTGCTGTTTTATATATCACCACCATATTCTGTAGAACTTTACAATTGGTTAGAAGGACATAACTAATAGTATATAACATAACAATTTAACTTACAGATACAAGAAGTAAGGAGGGCCCTGCTCAAAAGAACTTACAATCTCGAGGGAGTTAGGGTGTATTACACAAGAAGTAAAAGTGCTACTGTTAGGGAATGGCAAGCCACACTAGTATAAGTGAGCTAAAGGAATATGGGAGGAAGGGGTTAATGTGTGGGTCCTTAAAGAAGTGGGTCTTGAGGGATTTTTTTAAGGACCGAAGGCAGGGGGAAAGATGGATACGCCGGGGGAGGAATTCCAGAGGATAGGGGCAGCCCTTGAGAAATCTTGTAAGTGCGCTTGAAAGCTAGAAAGGACTGATGGAGAGCATTGGATAAGCGGAGAGACCAGTGAGGAGGGTTTTGAGGAGTTCGGAGAGACCGGTTAGGAGGGTATTTAGAGATGAGTGAAGAGATGTAAGTAGGGGAGTTACCGTGAAGAGCATTGAAATGAATCCTGAAGCGCACAGGCAGCCAGTGAAGAGATTGACAGAGGGGAGAGGTGTTAGTAAACCGATGGGAGAGGAAGATAAGTCTGGCAGCAGACCAGCTAAGATAGAGTTACAATAATCAAGGCGGGAGATAATAAGGACATGGAGAAGAGCCTTAGTGCAAGCAATGCTTTTAAGATGGTGACAGCTTATTTCTCAGACAGACTGGATGTGTGGTTGAATGAGAGGTAAAAGTCAAGGGTGACACCAAGGAAGCGTGTGTGAGGAGACGGGGAGATAATTGCACCATTGACATTGAGGGAAACTGATGCGGGAATATCGGCATTGGAGGGAGGGAAGATAGATTGTGTTTTAGGAAAGGTACAGACATCCAGGTAGAGACAAAGGCGAGGCAGCTGGTTACACAATCTAACACAGAGGGAGAGAGATCGGGAGAGGATAGGTGGATCTGGGTGCCATCCGCATACAGGTGGTATTAAAATCCATGACATTAGTTTGCAAAGTGCGGTATTGTAACGCGAGAACAGAAGGGGGTCCTAGAGATGAGCCTTCGGGGTACATCAACTGAGATGTGAGTGCAAGCTTTACTGGAGAGGGAGACGCTGAAGGTGTGTTTGGAATGGTAGGATGTCAACCAGGAGAGAGCATTGTCACAGAGGAGACAAGCACAGTCAAGTTGATGCCTATATTTTCTAACTGAGTAGATTTATAATGAGACCCTTCAAGAAAGAATAAGGTCCAAGGGGTGACCATCATGGTAAGTAAGGGAGATCAAAGGAAGAGATATAAAATATATTCAAGAGCTTGAAATATACGAAATCAACAATACGTGAAATGCGTCGGTACCCTGGTAAAATAGCTCATGCAGCAACACAAACGTTACCATAAGACAATATTCATTTTCCCTTAACCCAGATGTTTCTTTGCTTCTGTTGAACATAAATGATAGAATCCAGTCCTGAACCTAATTATTAAAATACTTGTGCTTAACCTATGGATTCATGGGATGGATTATTATCGGAATTATACTTGGTCCTAACTCAACCCCACAGTTTAATTTATATGTTGGGATGTCAGCAACATGATCGCTATGGGCTAACCTAAGACCTCTCTGACTTACAGAGTTTTTACTCCAATCTCAGGGACTCACTGTGAATGAATAGATTCTCAGGGTCATGCAATCTGGAGCTGAACCCTTCATATAGTGCTTTGATTTAATGAAATTGAAGCTTTCCATATATATATCAAAGATGAAATCCCTGCTCGAATACATGGGACTTAATTCAAACCAATCAAAGACTATTATTAGAATCATTTGGTGGCCAACGTTGTTGAGTCTCTACAACAGAACATGTTTGTTGTAATCGTGTTTACTTTGAACTTTAATTATTTTTTAGTAGCAGAGGGGTTAAATATTGTAGCTCGTGTGTTTAACAGGTATTAGAACAGTGTTTTGAGAAATAAATTGGATTGGAATAAGGGATTTTCCTGGAATAGACGTGAGTTTTTGGAAGGAATTGTGAATTCGGATCATCGAGATAAATGGGGTTTATTGATTTGTTGTTAGTATTCTGGGTTAATGGGAATTCCCAACCTGTACAGATTCCTTCTCTGATGTTTGCTCTGTGACACCCAGTTTAAGAGAAACATCTCCCTTTGTAAGTGTCTGGAATGGATGACTCACAGAAACCATGATTAAAAGAAAACTAGAACGCCATGGCTTACATAGAAACAGTGACGGCAGAGAAGAACCATTTGGTCCATCCAGTCTGCCCAGTCTGAATACTTTCCTTAGTACATGACTTAGGGTGCTGACCTAGTGGAGGGTCTACAACTAAGAGTCCTAAACTGAAGGGGTTACATGATCCTATTGGCTCTAGCATTTCTTCACATAGTATTGAGCTCAAGATTTTGGGACTTCTGTGCCATCTGGTTGATCCATATAATGGAGGTATATGTGGGGGAGGTCTTGGGAGGTGTTGAGCGGGAAAAAACGCCTGTCAAAATAAGAAAAACAGCAGGACTGGACTCTTTATAAAAAGGTTTTGGCGCTAACTTTGCTTCCTTTTTAACCAGTTACCTGCAGGGAAGAAGATATCTGCCCACCCTTAGTATTTGGTTACGCTTTCCTATGGTTTGGCAGAAGGGTCCCGGGTTAGAAGTTTGGTTGGATGGCCAACCTAAAAGGGTGAATTGCCAAGTTTTAGTGAGATGGTAGATGTTAGATGAGAGATGAGGGCCAGGTAACTCAAGCCTCTGTGTTTGGATGTGGTGGCAGGGATCTGTTTGTTGAGGTCTCATAAGTTCGTGTACTTAGACTGTTTAGATGGGACCTTATAATTCTGCCAAGTTACAGTTACAAGTTACAGTTACTAAAATATAAGGATGTTAATTATATGCTAGACTATTTGATATTTGAGTGTTTATTTGGTTATTAATAAAGAAACTTTGGTAACTAAACGCTGTGGCCAATTTTAGTTCCAGCTGGCCTCAAGTCGTTCTTGTGTCATGGTCTCTGTTTATTTGGGTTGGGCTGAGGAGGCACTTTAATATACATTAGCAAGCAAGAGTATGGAGGAGAGGAGCGACCAACACAAGATTCATCTAGGGTGCTAGAACAATTTTTTAGATAAACTCATAACTTTATTTTTTTTACGCACTACTCTCCCCACCATTTCGGATTTATATGAGAACCCATTAAAAATTATTTTACATATTTGGCTGTTTCTGGTTGAAAAAAAAAGTTGTTATCTATATAAAAGGTATCTTTTCAACTTTTTGTAAATTATTTTTCTCCTTTCTGATATATTTCCAGACACAAATGCTTGTAAAATGTAAATCAAAATATTCATATGCAATACCATAAAAAACATCACAATTAAATGACGGAATTTAGATGTGATAAGAGTGGTTCTATGTGTGTGTATGTGTGTTTATCTTTATGATTTTACCAGCAAAGGCTGATTTGGTTCAGAACTAGGAGTTTAATAGGAAATATTGGTAGCAACTCTGGCTAAGAACCCAGGCAGAATACACAAATGTTTAAAATGTTTGCATCGCACCGGAAAGTTGGAACTTTCCCACAGCGGTTGCCCAGTTTACCCACTTGTAGGAAAGTTATTCCTCTGAAAAGGGTTTGTACTTTCACAGCAACCTTGGGGATTCCCATGCTGGAGTATCATTTTATTTTCATTACATTTGACTAAAACTAAAAATATACATCACAAAAAATACTGATGTATCATGTATTTCTCAATAAAAACATAAAAAAATGAATTTCTGTTGGAAAAAAATACATTTTGTTTAACAAAAATTCATGCAATAACAGGAATTAGACCCACTGACATCAACAGGACCACTCGCTAAAATCAGCAAGCCCTTCCACTAATATCAGTGGGCAGTTCTGACTGCATTCCGCAAGGGTAGGCTGCAGGTAGCCGGAGCCCAGGAGTTCCCAGGTATGGTAATACGTCCATGGATATACCGAAAGAACCAACAACCCGGAAGCCAACTGGTGGTGTAATCATGAATAGGTGATTTACTTAACATGCTCAAGTCTGCTGGTTTGAGCCACTGTGGCTCCTAACACAGACAAGACTGTAACTTGACTTGGTTCACTTGAGCAATTCAGATTTGGATAAAGATCATCAATTCAATCATTTAATAGCAGTCACACCTTTTCGCCTGTAGGTGGCACTGTCAGCCTTTTGATGCAAGTATTAGCATAAAGTAATTTATCAAAGCTTCCAATAACTTGCGGTTAGTGACATTTTTGGGGGGATGTTCAGATTAACCCTTTCAATGAAGGGGGTCCCCTCCCTTTATTACCCCATGGGATGGTTGGTCATTTTTTACAATTTTGCTGTTAGTCAGATTTAGGTAACTACCGTATTTATCGGCGTATAACACGCACTTTTGATAACTAAAATAAGAAGAGAAACCCTACCTGCGTGTTATACGCCGATTAAAAATTTGCAGCCACGTCTCCCTCGCTTCCGGTCCGGGCGGGGGTGCGTGTTATACCCCGGTGCGTGGTATGCGCCGATAAATACGGTATCTAATAATCAGCTTACTGTTTACATATGGAAACATATAAAGCTAAATCTAAATAATTTTCTGGAATTCCCTAACCCATGTTTTGCAATATATGCAGATGAGCAACCTGACTTTGGAGAAATAGGGATTTTAGTCTCCCTTGCAAAGGGCACTATGCCTCGGAACAACTTGGCCTGGGAGGCTCCAAGCGTTAATGGTCTATATGAGCGACTCTATTGGTCACCGGCAGGGGCCTCCTCTGGCATCAACCAATGACCATTGAGTTTTAGAGGGGGGCGGCAGGTATGACAAAGGTTACAGTACTGTGTTAGGCCAGCCGAGTTATTTTATATGTATGCACTTGGTATTTATTATTTATGTGTTAATGGTTTTTGTTTTAGGAAAAGGTTTTTTATTTCAGTATAGGCTAACACAGTACATTTTTGTAGAAGTGGTCCGACTAATCTTGCCACTAATGGGGAAGAATAATCAAACAAATCTGGTGACATGAAGATGCTGGTTTTTAATATACAATACATATATAATTATCATTTTTACTTCATTCGTGTCAAACCAAACTAAACGTAAATGACTTAAAAGCCTGACAATCATTTGAAGAAGAACAATGCGGTCTTATCTATGAAGCCATGTTTTGGTATTAGAGACTTACTTTGAGGTCCTATTTTTGTGCCAACCATATTTCCTTTTGTTAGCGACCCTCTATATGTGAAATTTTTTTTGTGGGGTAGTAATCCCCAGAATGTTTTTACGCATCTAATTATCTACATTGGATATATAATCATAGATAACACTAGATATGCAGGGTGGCTGAAGAAACTTAGTGGTTAAAACCATTTCCTTTTTGCGCCTCTCACGCACGGTATGTATTTTTACTCTCAGAATGTATATTTATTTCCAGTTTTCACTTATGTAATGCCACAACAATAACTAAGGGTTTGGTTTGTATTTTTACATTTCTTTCACCACTATAATCCTTCCTAAATTTTTATGTTCTCACGCAAATTACATATTGTTTTTTCAGGGACATAAACATAAACATTGATACAATTTTTAGATGTATAGTCCAACATGAATAATACATTAAAATAATGAAAATACTTGAAAAAAACAACGCATTTTCTGTATTATTTTTCTATGTTAATTGCCCCAAAACTGGGTGATGGGTGTTATGCTGAATGTAAGTGTGTGAGAGTGATGGGTGTTATGCTGAATGTAAGTCTGTGAGAGTGATGAGTGTTATGCTGAATGTAAGTGTGTGAGAGTGATGGGTGTTATGCTGAATGTAAGTGTGTGAGAGTGATGGGTGTTATGCTAAATGTAAGTGTGTGAGAGTGATGGGTGTTATGCTAAATGTAAGTGTGTGAGAGTGATGGGTGTTATGCTGAATGTAAGTGTGTGAGAGTGATGGGTGTTATGCTGAATGTAAGTGTGTGAGAGTGATGGGTGTTATGCTGAATGTAAGTGTGTGAGAGTGATGGGTGTTATGCTGAATGTAAGTCTGTGAGAGTGATGGGTGTTATGCTGAATGTAAGTGTGTGAGAGTGATGGGTGTTATGCTGAATGTAAGTGTGTGAGAGTGATGGGTGTTATGCTGAATGTAAGTGTGTGAGAGTGATGGGTGTTATGCTGAATGTAAGTGTGTGAGAGTGATGGGTGTTATGCTAAATGTAAGTGTGTGAGAGTGATGGGTGTTATGCTAAATGTAAGTGTGTGAGAGTGATGGGTGTTATGCTGAATGTAAGTGTGTGAGAGTGATGGGTGTTATGCTGAATGTAAGTGTGTGAGAGTGATGGGTGTTATGCTGAATGTAAGTGTGTGAGAGTGATGGGTGTTATGCTGAATGTAAGTCTGTGAGAGTGATGGGTGTTATGCTGAATGTAAGTGTGTGAGAGTGATGGGTGTTATGCTGAATGTAAGTCTGTGAGAGTGATGGGTGTTATGCTGAATGTTTGTGAATGAGGGTTTCAGATAGCATGGATGTGTAAGTGTTGGGGGATAGCTTGGCATAGGGAGTACGTAATCATATTCCTTTCATGCCCAGATTCCAGCATGTAGTGGCTGCCTAGGCATGATAGGAGTGTGATTGCTGTTATAAATTATTTTTTGGTCCAACTTCGGTGTGTTAACACTTTTATTGGACAGAATAATTCAATTACAGTATTAATATATATATATATATATATATATATAATTGCAAACAGCAATCACACTCCTATCATGCTAGGTCAGCCAGCACATGCTAGAACCTGGGCATGATAGGATCGTGATTGTTGTTATATATATGTGTGTATATATATATATATATATATATATGTGTGTGTGTATATATATATACCGTATTGGCTCGAATATAGGCCGCACTTTTTTCCCCCACTTTAAGTTTTTAAAGTGGGGGTGCGGCCTATATTCGGGGTCTAGCGCCCGACGCCCGGGACATGCAGTCCCGGGCGCCGGGCAGGCAGCGGGGTTAAGATACAGATCCCCCGCAGCGGTGCAGGGGACCTGCATCCTTCTCCCCGATACGCTCAGACAGCCTCCCCTGCCAGCACTTCCCACCGGGGGGGGGGGGGTGCCGGCACGGGAGGTTATCTAAGCGTTTTACCTCTGCCCACCCCCGACTTACCGGAGCAGACTCCCGGGTGTCTTGCGGGGCCGGCGGGAGACATCTACGCAATACGCGCATGCAACTTCCGGTACCGGTACCGGAAGTTGCATACGCGTATTGCGTAGATGTCCCTCGCCGGCCCCGCAAGACACCCGGGAGTCTGCTCCGGTAAGTCGAGGAGGGGGGGGCAGAGGAGGACAGCGGCAGCGTATCGCGGGGAGGGAGGACATCGGCAGCGTATCGCGGGGAGGGAGGACAGCGGCAGCGTATCGCGGGGAGGGAGGACAGCGGCAGCGTATCGCGGGGAGGGAGGACAGCGGCAGCGCATCGCGGGGAGGGAGGACAGCGGCAGCGTATCTCGGGGAGGGAGGACAGCGGCAGCGTATCTCGGGGAGGGAGGACAGCGGCAGCGTATCTCGGGGAGGGAGGACAGCCGCAGCAAATCTCGGTGGGGGACAGAGTGGCAGCATGTTTTTTTTGGTGCTTTTTTAAAGAAAAAAAACTTTTTCTTTAAAAAAGCACCAAACTTTTAGGGTGCGGCCTATATACGGGGGCGGCCTATATCCGAGCCAATACGGTATAAATATATATATATATATATATATATATATGTTAATATTGTTATTGATTTTTTGGTCTAATTTTGCTGTTACTTTTAATAAAGTATTTTAAAGTTTTTTTTTTTTCAGTTTTGGCCAAGTGAATGCTGAATTTTCAGTTTCGGTCCAGAATTTTCATTTCGGTGCATACTATACTATATACTATGCCAGTCACTAAAGTGGTAAGCCTACACCACATCAATGTTTGGCTTAGTATATAGTGATAGGGGTTGTCAGTGTCTGGCTCAATGTATAGGCACACATTGACGGTGGTACCGCGTAATCCCTAAGTATATAATGATAACAGTTATGCTGTACCCCTGTCAATGTTTGCCTAACCATAGAAACTATGCAGTTTTAAAGTGTGTGTGTGTGGGGGGGTGCCACATACAGGATCTGCCACAGGTGCCAAATACTCTAGGTACGCCCCTGCATCATGCGGATGTCAGACCCAACGGCCATGCCTCAGCTCCTCTTCCCACGTCTTAAAAGTGGTGTGATGAAGAGCTGAGGCATGCGGTGTGTGTGCACGCCGGCCACTTTGTTTTCATTAGGCGCTGGTGGAGTGACTGCCGCACGACGCCCGCTTTCAATGTCGCTCGCAGCCGCTTTGATGGTGCAATGGGCCAGTTGACTAGACTTGCCCCCCAGGCCTTAGGCTGCCAGCCCTCCCCTGGTGTCAAGGATGACACCGGCTTAAAGGAGTTCAGAGGAGAGAAGATGTCCAGAAGGATCTGTCCAGACCTTGCTGGGATTTCTGTGGACTCCCCCTGCTGGCAGATCACACACATTGCTATCAGCAATGCCAGTATTTTTTTAATGAAATATACATAAGAAACATAGAATAAACAAAATATAGAGGGGGCTCAGTGGTGCTCAGGTAGCACAACTGTATCGCACATGTTCTTATAAGGTTGGTGGTTAGAACAGTCCTTTTATTGGACTAATAGAGAACATTTTGTGGATTCCATTGGAAAAAAGAGACCTCAGAGGCCACCAGAAGTTTATGTTATTTTCATTGGTCCAACATAAAAAGATCTAGAGTATCATAGGTTACATAAATTGTATCAAGACTTTATCTTCTCTTGGGCCTATACAGGGCCGTCTAATATTGAGTAAACCTTGGGCAAGCATTTGCTGGGCCCCCCATCCTCCCTGGCACACAATCACGCCCTCCGCTCCAACACCAAATATCCCCGTTAAAAACGAAAATACTTGACTCAACAGATTATTAGGGGACTGTCAGAGTCAGTCCAGTCTTCCCTCCCCCCACACACAGGGCGGAGGAGCACAATACTATGCAGATACCACAGCAAATTAATGGTGTGGGTCCAGCAAGTGACCGGAAATGAAGTGTAAGTTGTTATTGGGGTGTCTTTAGGTTTTCAGGGACCATAATGCAGGCCACCTCCATGGTGCCCCCTCCCCCATCATCACCCCCAGAGTCTCCTTGTCTCCTTCACTATTCCGCTCCTCTCCTTTTCTCCCTCATGTAGTTCAGGAATAGTTCAAATAAACAACATCAACTGTAAAAACACAGCTTAGAAAAACAGGCATAGATCATCTGAAAAAGACATACAAAACCATGTATGTCGCCATCTTTGCCCCAGTCAGCCTGTCTGTGTCATCTTTGCCCCCAGTCAGTCTGCCTCTACCAGCCCTGCCCCAATCAGCCTCCCTGAGTAATCTTTGTACCAATCAGCCTCCTCGTGCCATCTTTGCCCCCCACTTTCCCATCCATGCTATCACATACATACTCACTTGTTCACTCATTCACACATACTCATTCATACACCTTCCCCCACCATCTTACCACAACTCTAGATTTGACGGTGTTGCTCACACACTTCCACATGCACCCGCAGCTTGCCACTGTGTTACTCGCACACTGTGCTAACATCTTCTTTTTTTTTACTGCCCAGGGGAAACAGGAACGTGTCTCTGAACACTTGCTCACAACTCAGAGATAAGCCGCTGGCCAGCACGAAAGGGATCGCAAGTTGCTGCGAACTCAAGGGGCAACTACTATGGCCCCCCCAGGAATGACTGGACCCAGGGCAGCTGCTTTTTTGCCCCATGTTAAAGACAGGCCTGGACTTATAGTGATGTATACATAGCCGCTGATGTCGGGGGAATCCCCACTGCCATCATTAACCTTTGCGATCCTTAATCTCCGAACAACATAAATTACAAAATCTTTTTTTTTTTTAATTAAAACATTTGCATAAAGCAAGAATCCTATAACGTTGCATTTTCATTTTCCAGTTCAACCTTCTATATCTCTGGAGATTAACAGGCTGCAACTAAAAACTTAACAACTCAAAGTGAATTACATCCAGACAAGACCTGGACAGTTATTAGTACATATGGTGCAAAGCTCAGCCATTGGAATGAATTGACTTGTGAGGTTTCTCATCCTACATTTACACATTCTGAGATAAAACATTTTACAATGTCAGGTATGTCGGTATTGGGTTTTGTGAATCGTGACAGGCTACTCTTAACATTGTACACACTAAGCTAATGCTTTTATTTCTTATACTTCACTGAAACTTTTCTTGCCTCCTTCAGAAAAAAAAACAAAAAAACAGAAGTTTTATACGTGATGTGAGAACAACAAACGGGAAGTACGCGTGAAAAAGAAACCTTGTAAATAAACTGTGTAGTCTTTCAGAAGAATATTGTAACCTTGCTGACCACACCTTGCTTAAGAACGAACCATAGCACTGATATACTACAAAGAATGCATTTTGGGTTTAGGATGGTGATACTTATTGCCACAGGTGTGATTTCTGCAGGTAAGATCTATTGATCTTTTTATTAGTTTTCTTTTTCTCTATCAGTACATTGTTTTTTAATTGTATTCTAGTTCATGGTGTAAGGCAAAGGTAGGGTACGATTCAAGAAGTAAGATGCATCTAATTATTATAAATGGTTATTAATATAAAGATAAATGTAGTGTAACTACACCATTTTAATGAATGTTTTTTTAATTCATACCATGGTGCATCTGCAAACCAAATTCCATATTTTCTGCGGAAAACAGGAGACAATTCTCAATTCTCATTAATACAAACTCAGTCTCGGAGAAGGATGAGATTTAAATATAAGAAACATCACTTCATCAAATCAAAAGCTATATTAACCATAAAATATCTAAGTATTGACAGCAGTATATGGGTTAAGAAAAATTGACTGACAAGGTATATGATAAAGTCATATTAATGAGATCAGGTTTTTGACAGAAATAAATCTTTGGTGTGCTCTCTGTCTTCTACTCTATGTTCTGGCTGGACGATGCACATACGTAAATGATTTATGAAGGTTGTGTGCAAGATTTTTTCTAATATATATATATATATATATATATATATATATACTGATTAATTATTGGTTTATACAGTGTAGCGCGACCAGAAAAAAATCCTAATGTAAGTATTAAAATGAGCAGCCTTCACATTCCAAATGTGGTCTTACCAATGACTCAAAAAAAAAGGGAAGTTTATGTTTTGATCTCTTAAACCTATTCCCCTTTCAATAAATGCCAGCATCTTGCTTGGCTTAGCGTCAGCTGCCTGATACTGTGCAAAGCTGCACAGTCTATTTTCAATAAAACATTGCGTATATGCAACAATCACAACTCCTGCTTAGTAGAGTTTGACCATGCTGTATTAAGTATGTGGAATTCTCTTCCCTGCAGCATCTGACTACATAAATGTATAAGTAAAGGCGTGAATGAAGAAATGTTAGTGGTTTTATGCACCTCCATGTAATACAATTAACCATTACAAGCAATAACCAGGAACTTCCCTTAACCTTTCCTGGCTACAGTTTAATACGATCTTTAGGATAAAAACCAATAGGGTACCTCCAAGCATGGCCAAAAACTGTCGAGCGCCCTTGCCGCCCTTCACCAGCTCAAGGGGCCCCCTCTATACTACTGGCTTTAGTCATAACCATAGTCATAAAACTTCATTAGAGTGGTTTAGTCATAACCTTTGGCTAGTTACAACCACTCTAATGAAGTTTAACACAATCCAATCTACTAACTCTAGTCTCCCTCCACTCAGCGGGGCACATGGGCAGGAATCTTCAACATGTTCTGAAATGTGCTCCCACACCCCACTTCACACCACTTATCTTTCTTGTACTTCCTAATGCTAACCTTTGCTAAAATTACAATTACAATCACAATCCGTCATGTGGTAAAAGAATGATTTCCTATTATCTGAACTTTTTTTTTCCAGAAGTCGTTGTATATGTCTTCCCTGGAACGACTGCTCTCCTAGATTGTGAACATGTTCCAGGAAACACCTCTATAATGATTACCTGGCAGGTCCATCTCTTACAATCACTTTCGTGCTTAATGTCTACTAAGGACAAAGATTCGTACAACAACTGCAGCGAAAGGATAATAAATAAAAACGTGTCTCTTGAGATACTTAATACCCACTTAACAGACAGGGGAAACTACACCTGTGAAGTGGCCGACGACACAGGAACATTCTGCAATACTGTGATATTGGAAATACTGGGTAAGAATTAATGTTTAGCTTGTAATCCTAAATACAGGTTTTTCATTATTACAATACACATTTATTACGACTGTTTTTGTAGTTATTAGTGGTTTATTCACTCATCTCTTTTCTAGATACAAAACCACATATGTTTTTCAACTCTTATACTGTTTATGTATCCAAGATCAGCATACCTGGGAACTTGCGGGATTCGGCCAGGACTGCCCACTGATACTGACCATGTTGGTGGGCGGTCCCACTAACTTGGGGGCATAGCGGCTGATGTCGGGGGCATTCCTACTGCCATCAGTGGGCGTTCTCGCTATTGTCAGTGACATCACGGGAAACACCCTCATTTAAAGGGGAAATGGACGGGTAGTGGGCTGCCTCTTTTGACCCGGAGGATTCAGGTGCTTCTCATAGAAGTTCTCCAGGTCAAACCAGGAGAGTTCCCAGGAATTAAAATCCAGCCCAGATTGGACATTTGGCACACCAGGCCATTTGGCCACAGTAACGTCATCCACTGGCCTTACAATGTTTTAACGTCTAGCTTGTTAGGTGCGGTAGCAGTTGAGTTCAACACAAAGACTAAAACAGAGTGAAGGCCATTCTTTCCATTCTATGGATTTAGTTTATTTAGGGGTGACGTAAGGGAACAGGGCATATTGATGGATCCACATACTTAAGCCTTTAACATGACCTTTTGGATCCATCAACCTTCTTCAGGACTCCCTTTTTCATTTTGCCAGTTTCCAAGTCACCTGCACACCTTTCAATCCTGTTGATTTTTGAAGTCTGCAGTGATCTCTCATATAAATTACTGCTTTTCCACTTTTAAAATAAAATTAATTTCCACTTTATTTTTCTTAACCTTTGCAACCCTTAATCTCAAAACAACATAAATTACACAACCAGCTTTTAAATTACAAAATCTGAAAAATGAAAACATTTGTAGAAAGCAAGAATCCTATAACGTTGCATTTTCATTTTCCAGTTCAACCTTCTGTATCTCTGGAGATTAACAGGGATGGTTTACCGGAGTGCCAGGCTCGTGGTGGGAGTCCAGTTGCAAATATTTCTTGGATTCCAGAATCCAAAAATGTAACAACTCGAAGCGAATTACAACCAGACAAGACCTGGACAGTTATTAGTACATATGATGCAAAGCTCGTCCATTGGAATGAATTGATTTGTGAGATTTATCATCCTGCATTTACAAATTCTCAGATAATACAAATTACAATGTCAGGTATGTCTATATTGTTTTTAACCAACACTTATTTAACACTGCATAATGCCTTCACCCAAGAGTACACCTCAATGGCTTTGTCAGTGTGTGTGCACCATCCTCTACATCAATAGTGCCATTTTCACTGCAGTTGGCTAATGACGGGCTTGTATAGTTGTTGTCAGGATTCGGCCCCAGCCGCCCCTTTAAGAGGTCTGCCTGGAGTTGAACTCTTCTCCCCAGCCGCCCCTTTAAGAGGTCTGCCTGGAGTTGAACTCTTCTCTTTGCCCTCTTTCCCTTATTCATCTAAGGATCTCGGTTCCTCTCCCCTCTCCCCATGTCCCAGTTGAGAAGCATCTGAGGATCTCGGCTCCTTACTCCATCCCCTATGTTCCTTGCCTTGTTCCCTGTCCTTTGTGGTGTCCTGTACCATGTATGTCTTGTTTGGTTGTGTTTAGAATCCGTGTTCTGTGTTGGTTATGCTATATCCATGCGTCTCTCACCTGAAGCATGTCATTAACACACCTGACCTAACCAACAGGCTTTATATTCCTGCCTCTCAGTAACAGAGGTGTGAGTTCATTAAGTTACTTTGGAGTTGTAGTTAATGCCCAACTCTGGATCTGTCTCTTGGATTTACCATTTTGCCTGCTTGTTACCTTTTTGACCCAGACTGCCTATGGGATTAACCCATTTTGTTCACTACCCATCGCAACCCCTTTTGGATTCTTACCTGGACTATTCTAACGTCATACTCCCCAGCAGTCTGTATACTTGATATGTCTCCCACTCTGATACTTATGGTGAGATGTATCTTTTCTGTTTGATATACCTATATTCAAACATTCAGCTTTTGTGAAGTGTGCGTGTCACGTCAACTTGTGTAGTGCATACATGGACTTGCTACCCGGTAGAAATGGTATGGGCAATTTCAGCATGAGAGGGGTTAATTCGATTGTATAGGCACGTGGTGCCAAAAGGTCTTTTAAGATGAATTTGTCTTTTGAAGCTAGGACTCCAACCAGGGCCCTCTACAAGGTGTGAAATCTTACAGTGGAGATGCCGCGATGTCCACCATATGCCTGGATCCCCTCATAGATAGTGGATTCCTTTGATATGCTAAGTTACCACTAGCAGTTAGGAAAACCACCACAGAAGGGGGAGGGCACTTATGGTTCCTATAGGTACCTCTCCTCTGCTTATACCACCTCTGGGCCGGCTTGGAAACTTGAGATGAACTGGAAAAGGTATAAATTTAACAAGAGAATATTGGTCAGGGTGCTTACTAGGGGCCAAGATCTAATTTTGAGTAAGTCGCCATCTTTCCTTGCCGGAGCCCTACGGACAGAAAAATTGTTACTTTACCTCTCAAGTGAGTAGTTAGGTTTTCTGTAATTTCTCCTTTTTTATTTTATCTGTTTGGTGTAAATAATCTGTTTATCATCTTTTTTGTATGCACCGTGACTATTTTTTGTTCATAATAAATATTCCTTTATTAAGTTCTGCCTTTGTCTGGTAAAGACTCGCGTTACCTGATTAGACCAATTTAATGGTAATTTGAAATCACATAATTATTGTTTTAAAATATATTGTGTGGGTTTTTAGTCTAAATCGCTTGGGGGACCAAGGCACCCCATTTATAAATTGTCTTGGTGGTGGCAGCGTTAAATTAGTTATATCATTATAGTTCATTGTGGGTGGATATTTTTATCACTATTTCCGGTCTAGGGCAGACAGTGAATTTTAACCCATTTACCACCAGAACCAAGTCACGCGCACGCTTGGAGTATGGTGTGTTCGTGACACTCCCGCGTTCTGGACTCCAACATCGAGTAAAGGCTGAGATTTGATGAGCCTGACAGTTGTCTACACATAAGCAATGGGTTACTGTAACATTTTACAATGCTACTAAATCAAACCTGTGACAGACACTACAGCTACATATTTCCACGTCTCTTTAATATGGGGTCCTTGGGACCCCCATTTAAATTTTACAATTGCCTATTGTAGTGGTGGTCATTTTTGCAAGGTTCAGGTGAGGATATGTTTGGTCTTTCTTACTGTTGAGTATCGGTAGCTTGTCTGTGTTTTGGGTGTGTGAGCCTGTTTTGGACAGACATAAAGCTATCCTGAATCGAAGACAAGACCAAGGATTCATTAAGGTTTGAGTCTTTATAGCTTCTAGATTATGGAATCTGTTGTGCACCTATATTTTTGGGTTATAACCCCATTGACCCACTTTGATACATTTTTGGCATAATATGTCCTATTTGATAGTTGCATATTTCATACATAATAGAAGTAGAAATTGCATTTTACGTTCATATGTTAATGTTTATCCTGAATTTCACACACAGGTGCGTTTCGTACAGGTAATTCATATGTTTGGATTGTGGTACCTATTGCCCTGGTCGTTGTTTTTGGATTCTTTTTCTACTGGACACGAAAAAACTTAAGGTATTTAAAAAAGTATAATTTAATTAAACTTTGCTTAGTATTAAAAAAAAATGAAAATTCAAATAAAAAAAAATCTCATAATTGAATCTGATATTAAAAATTTAAAGGGAATTATTATTTTGTGATTTGGTTACCCGTAGACGACTGTACACACTGAGTAGAGTACACAACTGTACACTTTATACTGTGATAACATGTAACAGTGCTTGCAGCGATCTACCGGATGTAGCCCCTAATAATGCTTTACAAACAATATGCACAAAAAGGTACCTACATATAACCGGGGGCTATGCTTATTGGGGCTATTAGGAGATCATAACAATGTGCAAAGTGAATTAAAGTCATTTGTTGATGCAAATTATTATTTTGTTATTTTTCAGAATCTGTACCAGCATGGGAATTCAGAATAATAACAGAGAGGTAAATTCCATAAATATTGAATAGTGTTTATTGACGGCTACACTTTTACCGGTGAGGGTATTCCCAGTAATACACATCGTATCTGAGTGCAATCTTAATATATTGACACCAATGATATGGAATGTAGCCATAACGAACAATCAGGGCCGGACTGGTGATGGCCAGGTGGCCTTGGTACCTTAAGGCGGGGGCCGCCTGATGAACTCGTTTAGAGTATAGAGTAATGTCCGCCAAAGCCCAACTGGCATATGTCCGGTGTGCCAGATGGCCAGTCCAAGCTTGTTAAAAAAATTAAGAACATATGAGACTTAACACACAAGCTCACCTATTATGTCAAGGTGGAAGATGAAAAATAGGTGCTACTTAGCTGAAATAAAATTTGCTTTATATGCAAACCAAGTGAACGTGCGATGAGAAAAGAGGATGTAATATCTTCGAAGTGTAATGTAATGCATCTCTGCTTAGGAGGAGGGGGTGAAATAAACCAGATAACCTTTAGTGAATTTGCAAGCTGGACTTTTCAAACCAGTGAGTTTTTGCCAGTTTAGTGATTTAGCACCAACTAAGTATTAATGGACCAATGAGATGTTTATAAAAGTGGAAGATTTCATATTCTTTAGTTTATTTAGATTGATATTTGATATATCAAATTTATATATATATATATATATATATATATATATATATATATATATATATATATATATATATATATATATATATATATATATATATACATGCCCCTACACATAATTTGTTTTTACTTAGGGGGTCCCCAAGAACATCAAAAAACACAAGCCACTAATTAGTTATTTATGGTGCCCCATGGTTGGTGCCACCTAGGTCATCTATGATAATTTTGTGCCGCTTGACATCCTTGTCTTTTACAGAATAAAGAAGATTTGGAGCCATATGCCAGCTACGTTCAGAAAATCAACACAATATATAGTTCTGAAATTAAGCGACCTGGACAACGGATACTAAAGAAACCTGAATCTTTTGGAACTTTGAGTTCAATTTGACCGGTTAATACATAAAATAATTCCTGTATAAGAGATATCAGGTACAAAAAAATTAACTGAGACAAATCTCTAGGATTAAGACTTAAAAAGCATTCGTTGTCATGTAATTTTGTGTTCCCTTATTCTCAAAATAATGTCACTGAAGGAATCGGATAGGACCAAAATAGGTCAAGATTGTGAGCTTGCGAGCAGGGCTCTCCACCTAAGGTATCGGTTTATATTAGTCTTCCCATCTTGTTACACCCCTTGAATATATGTATTGTGTTATTGTTGGTTTTATATAAATAAAAGATATTAATAAGAATAAGAATAATATGTTTAATGCTGCCATTATTCAATCTGTGAGAATTTATGCCCACTTACTCACTAAAGCAAGCCTTTTGACATGAGTTTGCGGAACAGCTATGGTTTAGGGCTGCAACTAACGATTATTTTCATAATCGATTAGTTGGCCGATTATTTTGTCGATTAATCGGATAAAAAAAATGAATGTAAATTTTTCACTTATTTAAAATAATTTAATAAACAAATGATGTTAAATACAAACAGCAGAATAAAAAAAACTTTGATAAAATGCATTTCTTGTCTTTATTTCCCAACCAGCCCCCCCAATTGATGCACATTTGAGCCCAGGCTTGCCACGCTGCCTCCCAGACATGCCACGCTGCCTCCCAGACATGCCACGCTGCCTCCCAGACATGCCACTCCACGCTGCCTCCCACATATTCGACTCCATGCTGCCTCCCACATATACCACTCCACACTGCCTCCCACATATACCACTCCACCCCCACATATGCCACTGTGCCTGATACGCCTTATACCCCCTGATACACCACTCCATCCTCCCCAGACATGCCACACTGCCTCCCAGACATGCCACTCTGCCCTCCCCACATATGCCACTCCACTCTACCCCCAGATATGCCACTGTGGCCCCAGATATGCCACTGTGGCCCCAGATATGCCTTGTACACCGATACACCACTCTGTCCTCCCCAGACATGCCACGCTGCCCTCACCACATATGCCTTATATAATGTATATGCCTTATACCCCCAGATATGTCACTCCGTCCTCCCCAGATATGCCTTATACCCCACAGATATCTCATAGTCCCCTCATAGAGTCACAGACCCGTTAGCATCACACTGACACCATACTTTAATAAATAAGTACTGGGTTAATCTTCACGGCCCCCAGGATTTAGATTCCCCTTAGTCTACCCCCCTTTATCTCTAACTGCACCTTAAGTCAACTTTATTTAATTAATCAAATTAACCCTCAGTCCTCATCATTAAATTAACCCTAAACACCCCATTAGCCATAACTACCCCTAAATTAACTCTAAAAACCCCATCAAAACAACTACCCTAAATTAACCCTAAACACCCCATTAACCATAACTGCCCCTAAATTAACCCTAAACATCCCATTAACCACAGCATCCCCTAAATTAACCATAAAGACCCTGTCAACCACAACAGCCCCTAAATTAACCCTAAACACACCATTAACCACAACTGCCTCAAATTAACCCCAAACACCCCATTAACCACAGCGGCTCCTAAATTAACCCTAAACACCCCATTAACCATAGCTGCCCCTAAATTAACCCTAAACACCCTATTAACCATAGCTGCCCCTAAATTAACCCTAAACACCCCATTAACCATAACTGCCCCTAAATTAACCCCCACCTCCCCTAACTTTCAGTAGCCCAAATATTAATTTTATACTTACAGTTAGATGAGTGTCACAGCCATGTGGTTCTGGCCTTCTGGGAGAAGGAAGGGGGCGGGGCCAGTTGTCACAGTGATTACAGGGAGGGACTGGTAAGTAGGAGCTGCTGCTGTGAGTCAGACTAAACTATTATATAATGAGGGGTATCTTTCAGAGCGTTTTTGCTGAAAAAACCCTCATTTTATAATCGATAATAATCGATTCAACTAATCGATAATGAAATTCGTTGGCAACGAATTTCATTATCGATTATTATCGATTTTATCGATTAGTTGTTGCAGCCCTACTATGGTTTCTATTCACTTGTTGCATTATAAAGAGCAAAATTGTCAGCGGCAGAGCTGCAATAAAGGTTGAACCGTGCGTAATGCATAGTTTAATCAGTTAGACCTTCAATAAAGTTTAATTGTTTTATTAATGCATTATACGGGGCAAAATTGCAAGAAAATGTAACTTAAGTTTCCCCCTTGTAATGAATTATAATGGTGAATTAAAATCCCAAATTTCATTCACTCCCAATTTTCCACTGCAGTGAAGTAATTTCTTTATGTTTAGCATTTCCCTGAGAAAGCTCCACAACCAGGGCCGGCCTTAGGGGTGTGCGACCTGTGCAGCCGCACAGGGCGCCATGGCAACAGGGCTGCCTGCCCAGGACTTAAATTAAAACATCGGGGTTTTTTTTTTTTAAACTTTATTTAACATCCTCTGTTGTTAAATTATACAATAAAGTACTTGTGACCTCTAGGCATGATTTCTATAACAGGTCACACGGTTTAGTGCTGCGTGAAACTTTGTGCCAACTTGCGGTTTCATGCACAGAAATAGTTATGAAAGACACAGTTATCATGTGATATTGTTACAAAGAGCTGACCTTGCAGAAAACACACAGCGACCTCATTCTGAATTCATAACATTGAAGGATACATAAACTAGGAGAATCAGAGATATCTACCCCTACAACTCACAGGTAAAAAGCTTCAAGCAATCAAACATGAATACATACAGACCTGATAACGCACTAGGGTTGACCTGGAGTCTCCAGGTGATCTCCTACTCCCCTGGGTCTCTGGGACAATTTCTTCCTACTCTGGGTGAAACATCACCATCCACTCAAGACTGCTTGGGACCAGCCCTGTCCCTATGCTCAACCAGCCCTGTCTCTATGCATATCCAGCCTACCCATGCATGACTAGTCCTGTCCCCTGTGGACAAGGTAATGTGCCAAGTAGCCTACCCTAGGTTTGAAGGTATGATAATATATATGGTACTACCAAACTGATACAATATTGTAATACACAAACACTTTCCATAAAAATACAGGACTCGATCAAAATCAATTGGAAAGTCACAACAGCATTTGGAATATGTGGTGGCTTCAGGATGATGGTAGAAAAAGACAGTCAAGGATGGAGTTCAGGTCATGCTGACATGGCTGGTTTGAGACACGATATTTAGTCCTGCGTTGAAACCGTGCATTTATATTCTTTTGCTTCTACTTTTTCTCTTAATAAACTCTTATTATACTCTTTAATTATTTGTAGTTAGAGTGTAAATGGTGCTTCTTGTAAGCTGAGTGAAATATCTTCATGTCTTCTCTCTTCCAGCAAACAGCTGTAATGAAATATCACATACAATGCACTTGTGAAATAGCTTGACATCAAGGTTTCTATGAGGGCCAGTATATGGGCCATTTGGGTAATTCATTTGACAATTTGCCACATAGAATCTTTAGGATGGTCTACGAGAGGATTAATATTTCAAGAGTCTCACGGTCATTACTTTTCCTGATTACTGTAAGCAAGTCATTTACCAAAAGCTTGAAGAGTGTATGGGTAATATCAAAGAGACATTTTAAAATGAGTCATATTTTACAAGAATACTTGTTTCAATACTATATACCCTCTAACACACACACACACACACATATAGTAGAGTAGAGGTTGTAGCCGTATTAGTCCAGTGGTGTCAATATCAAATAACAGATGGAATATGTATCTTGTGATGATACCTTTTTATTGGACTAACAGAATTTTGGAATGACAAGCTTTCGGGAGCTCTTCTCCCTTTCTCTAAAACATTTCTGAGCAAAACAACACATAGAATTCAATGTTGCGTGGCAGGGGAGGGGGTTCTTACTGAAGATAAATTGACAAAAAAAAAAATTAAGATGCTAGTGCTCACATACAGGGAATAGGAACGCAGTGATGAATATAGGGATGGGAATGTATATGTCTACAAATGTTATCATATATACAGGTAAATATAGATGAACATGGTGCACTTAAAAATACAGTACATATAGCAGGTGGGGGGGGTTATGTAAAACCTGTGTAGTGGGACAGGAAACCCAAATCGGCATTGAGTCCTCTGTTCTTGCTGTTGAATAGATGAATCATTCTGACTTCAAAAGTTTGTCTTTCTTTGGTATTACTGAAGTCCCCTTTCAGTATTTAGATTTTTAGGTCCTTGATAGAATGGTCATTTTGGGTGAAATGGTGTCCCACAGGGGTGCAGTAGGAATTTTCCTTGTGGTGTTTAATGTGTGCGTATGTGTTGGCACAGTTTGCAGCGGGGCCTTTTGCACGGTGTGGTCCCTTTTTCTTTATTCATTCTGTCAGTGGGTAGTTTCCGGTTAATTAATTTTTGTTGCAAGTTTGTGGGTTGTCTGCAGGTCAAAACGGGGGTTTCAGGGAAGATGTTTTTTTAGTGTCTCATCTTCTGCTAGCATTGGCTGTAATGATGACTTTCCAGATTTCTTCAAGCGCTGGGTTATAGGTGGTACACGTGTAGAGATTCTTTTTTCTCTATATTGTAGCAGGTGTGTGCGCGGAACTTTGAGCGCAAAGTTGATTTGTTTGTTGATAGTTTTTGATTTGTAGCCTTTCTGTTTCATGGATTTGTTTCATAGGTTGTTTAGATGCAGGTTGCGGTCGTTGGAGTCAGAGCATATTTGATGGTACCTGGTTGCTTGGCTATAGCTGATGCCCCGCTTAGTATGTGAGGGGTGAAAGCTAGATTTGTGCAGATAGCTGTGGGTTTTCTGTAAAGAGAGGCGTGGGTTGTACCATTGGTACATCTTACTGTAGTGTCCAGAAAGTTTACGGACAAACTTTTGAAGTCAGAATGATTCATCTATTCAACAGCAAGAACAGAGGACTCAATGCCGATTTGGGTTTCCTGTCCCACTACACAGGTTTTACATAACCCCCCCCGCCTGCTATATGTACTGTATTTTTAAGTGCACCATGTCCATCTATATTTACCTGTATATATGACAACATGTGTAGACATATACATTCCCATCCCTATATTCATCACTGCAGTCCTATTCCCTGTATGTGAGCACTAGCATCTTAATACTTTTTTTTTTTTTGTCAATTTATCTTCAGCAGTGCTAACCCCCCCTCAAAATTCCCTACTCAGAACATTTATGACCCTCTGGAGGGACACATACTTTTACAACATCTCACCCACCCTTACCAGATCTGGGTAATAAGCCCCCTCCCCCTCCCCTGCCACACAACATTGAATTCTATGTGTCATTTTGCTCAGAAATGTTTTAGACTTGAGAAAGGGAGAAGAGCTCCCGAAAGCTTGTCATTCCAAAATTCTGTTAGTCCAATAAAAAAAGGTGTTATCACAAGATACATATTCCATCTGTTATTTGATATATATATATACCGTATTGGCTCGGATATAGGCCGCCCCCGTATATAGGCCGCACCCTAAAAGTTTGGTGCTTTTTTAAAGAAAAAGTTTTTTTTTTTTAAAAAAGCACCAAAAAAACATGCTGCCACTCTGTCTCCCCCCCCCCGAGATACGCTGCCGCTGTCCTCCCTCCCCGCGATACGCTGCCGCTGTCCTCCCTCCCCGCGATACGCTGCCGCTGTCCTCCCTCCCCGAGATCCGCTGCCGCTGTCCTCCCTCCCCGAGATCCGCTGCCGCTGTCCTCCCTCCCCGCGATCCGCTGCCGCTGTCCTCCCTCCCCGCGATCCGCTGCCGCTGTCCTCCCTCCCCGCGATCCGCTGCCGCTGTCCTCCCTCCCCGCGATACGCTGCCGCTGTCCTCCCTCCCCGCGATACGCTGCCGCTGTCCTCCTCTGCCCCCCCTCCTCGACTTACCGGAGCAGACTCCCGGGTGTCTTGCGGGGCCGGCGAGGGACATCTACGCAATACGCGTATGCAACTTCCGGTACCGGAAGTTGCATGCGCGTATTGCGTAAATGTCTCCCGCCGGCCCCGCAAGACACCCGGGAGTCTGCTCCGGTAAGTCGGGGGTGGGCAGAGGTAAAACGCTTAGATAACCTCCCGTGCCGGCACCCCCCCCGTGGGAAGTGCTGGCAGGGGAGGCTGTCTGAGCGTATCGGGGAGAAGGATGCAGGTCCCCTGCATCGCTGCGGGGGATCTGTATCTTAACCCCGCTGCCTGCCCGGCGCCCGGGACTGCATGTCCCGGGCGTCGGGCGCTAGAGCCCGAATATAGGCCGCACCCCCACTTTAAAAACTTAAAGTGGGGGAAAAAAGTGCGGCCTATATTCGAGCCAATACGGTATATATATATATATATATATATATATATATAGTGGCAAAGTTAGAGAGGCTTTCTATGTCAGTAGCAGGTTGGAGCGCTCTCTATTCCCAGCATAAAAGGGTTAATAGATGGAAGTCAACCCTTTCAGGCGAATTCAATTAACCTATTCTGCAATGTTCAGTCTTTGGAGGCATTAACTGTCTGGCAACATATATTAAATGCTAAAACTTCCTAAGACACTGATGATGATACATTTCATAGTGGTGCAAAAGAGTTCACAACATACAGATTGCATGATTCTATAAAAGTGTTAAAAAGAAAAAAAAACTGCAACAACAAAAAAAAATATCACACATTTGTACGGAAGGAGTAGGTGTTTCTGCAATAATTGTCTCAAGTATGTGATGTTTTCGGAAAGATGTGTAATCACTACATTATGGCTAAATAAAATGATGGTTAATTAATAGCCTAAACTTTCATTTTATGCGATTTATTAACCACAATTTAATATACAAATATATATATATATATATTTTTGGTGTTTTTCTGCTATTAATTTGAAAATTATCAAATTTTAAACTAGTTTCATGGTGATTGTAGAATTTGGGGCCATCGCCTCACATTCTAGGTAGGTGCTTTTATTGGTTTTTCACCTATTCTGTGTCTTATTGTGATAAAGAATTAACGCAATCTTATCACATCATTCTTACACAAAGACACATCGTGCTGACCGTATCTCCTGACATGGTACAGATTTAATTCTACTATGGGACTAAGAGTGGGATTCTTGCTTTAATAGAAGATATCAGTGCAGTTTCTGGTCATAACTAAGGTAGCCCAAGAAATTCTGGGCATTTTCGCTTGAAATATCAATATATTGCTGTTTTCTCTTTTTTTTTAAGTTTTCTCTTAATATATTATTTCTCGTTTGTTCTTCAGAAACTTCTGTATCAGTCAATAAAGGGGATTTTGCTGTCTTGAAGTGTCCAGATAAGAAAGGGCAATCCTTAATAGTCTTAACCTGGAAGATCCAGACCGTAGACAAACTTACGTGCATCATATCGTATTCTCCTGACGAAGACCCATTTACAGGGGAGGGCTGGCAGCCTAAGGCCTGGGGGGCAAGTCAAGTGACGTGGCTCCGCCCTCTCGCACTCACCTTTCACCCCTCACGCTGCTCCCATCACTATGCGGCCATCAGACTGCTGGAAAACTGATCTAAACGGCCGCTGGGTGCTGATGCCACCGGCCGGAGCTACTTTAATCCTTTTTTTTATTTATTTAATATGCCGGATCGGCTTGTCATATTAAAAATAAATAAATAAAGTATTAAAGTTGCGCCGGCTGGCAGCATCAGCACCCAGCGGCTGTTTAGATTCGATTTCCAACAATCTGATGGCCGCATAGTGATGGGAGCAGCGTGAGGGGTGAAAGGTGAGTGCGAGGGGGCGGAGCTTTCACCCCTCACGCTGCTCCCATCACTCGGCGGCCATCGCATACGGCCGCTGGGTGCTGATGCCGCCGGCGCTGCTTTAATACAATTTTTTTTCCATTTGATAGCCGATCCGGTATCTCTGGCCGGCGGCATCAGCACCCAGTGGCTGTTTAGATTAGATTTCGGGCGGCCTGGGGGCCCCCCGGCCCAGCCCATTTAACAACTGTAGCCGCACGATGAAGGTAGACCCCGAACTTCGTTTCTTCGTATAAACAATACCCAACTGAATGATGAAGGGCTGTACACGTGTGACATTGCAACGGGTTATGACACATTAAGCACGTCTTAATGTAGCCCCCGATTCTTATTCATATTTTCCTATTCTTTCACGTATGAGCCATGATGAATGTATATGTTCGAGGGACACATTCTCTGTGCCGTAAGTTACCAGTAATTTGCTATTATTAAAGCTCACACTTTAATGCATTATGAAAAATGATGTAAAATGTGGGGTTCATAGGTTAAATGAACTTTGTGGGCATACTGCTGAATTATAAACTACTGCCCATTGGGTTTTGAGCCTTCCATGTACATTAGTATAGAAGGGCTTACTACTATTAAACAATAAAATATTTAACTACATTTAAGCTCTCTAGGTGGAGGGGAAAGGTCCATTCCATGTACCTGTTAAGAAATGACTACTATTATTTATTGTTTTATATAGAACCATCATATTCTGCAGCTCGGGACAATGGGTTATATAATTGCTAGAACTACTTGTGAAAAATGTGTAAGAATTTAGTAGATTTACAAAATAATTAAAAACTTTCTTACACATGACTATAATTTAATTGAGATAAAAAAAAATGAAACTGCTTGCATTCATATATTACATTGTCTCCAAATTAGAGTCATACAGAGATTCTTTTCTCGGATTCTGTGCTCATTTACAAGAACACTTCAGTTTTACTATCCAAGTAGCCAGCTACATACCATGAAGGCCAGACTAGGGTAGAAAAATGGCCTAGTCTGGCCCTAACACTCAGTAATGTACCTAAGGGGGGGTCCACCCGGGGTGCCACTTGTCGAGCAGATGTCTGTGCGGGGAACTCTATTTTCCTGCCCAGATTCCTGTTTCCCCTGGGCGGGATAAGAGAGATTCCACACACAATGTACAGGCACCACACCAGTAAGCTGCGGGCCCCAGTTGGGCGGCTGTCGGGCTGCATAGACATCTGCTCGGCCAGCCCCCGGACAAGTGAAATCTGCAAGAGAGGTAAGGGAGTGCGGGAGGCTGAATGAGTGACTGTTTAGGGGCAGAAATGGGACAGGCAGGCTGTTTGGGGGGGCAGAGGTGGTACAGGCAGGTTGCTACAGGGTCAACTGGCACACTGAGGCTGTTCAGGGGATAGAGGTGGCACAGGCAGGCTGTATCAGGGGCAGAGGTGGCACAGGCAAGCTGTATCAGGGGCAGAGGTGGTACAGGCAGGCTGTATCAGGGGCAGAGGCCTACCACATCCATGTCTGGCTTAGTATATAGCGATGAGGGTTCTGCTACATTACATCAATGTCTGACCCAGTGTATAGTGGGGGTTACACTGCACCATATGTGTTCAATAAATGTAATTTTTTTAAACTTGGTTTATTTTTTTAAGATTTCTATTTTTTTTTCCAGTTGACATACAGTTTACAAATTTGTGAAATACATTTTCTTGCCAATATTACTTTTTTGTGGGTGTCATTTTAAAGTGGAAGGGGGTGCCACATACAGGATCCGCCCCAGGTGCTAAATACTCTAGGTGCGCCCCTGGGACCTGCTGCTCCTCTCTTGGTTAATGGTGTCTATGGGAACCCAATATGTGCAAAAATAAAGTGTGTGTGTATGTGTGTGTGTGTATATATATATATATATATATATATATATATATATATATATATAGATATATACATATATATATATATATATACATATATACACACATATACACAGTATACATACATGCATACATACACACACCTAAACACACTGTATAAACATTATTTATCACACAATGGTGAGCGGGGTTTTACTCCAGCTTGCATTTCCAACCAGATTTTCTGTTGATTTTTCGTGGGCTTTTGTTGCTGACAGTGAATATGTGAGTTGCACTTTTTGCTACCGCACATTTCGCTCCAATGGTGACTCTGCAGCGTTTTGTGAATTAATGCAAAATAGATGAGGAAAAAAATAACTACTCTAGTAACGACTCTAGATGGCGCTAGCAGACCCAGAAAAGGAATCCAGAGGGTCCGCTGTATCCTCTATAAGAATGAGTGGATTTGTTGCTAGATTGAAGCAATTCAATTGCTTTACTAAACCTCATAGAACCCTCATAAACGCTGCAGCCAGAATAACCGTCCTTACCCATCTCTCTACCAACACGTCTCCCTTCTGTCAGTTCCTTCATGGGTTCCTCCGGACTAATCTATGTCCAGCAATGACATTATTTATAGAAACATAGAAAAATACTTCTTCGCTGTATTCATCTCTACCACTTCTGCTGGAAGGCTATTCCATGCATCCACTACCCTTTTAGTAAAGTAATATTCCCTGTTAATTTTAAACTCATTTGCAAAACTGTCTGACTCCTCGTTCCGTAATAAAGTGCAACAGATGAGGAGTGAACTTTTGGTAAAACAGGAAGAAAATGTATTCTCGACGAGAACGCGTGGCTCTAAAGATAAGCATTTTCTCGAACCTCTTATATATTTATTGGAAAAGGGTCGGGCTTCCCTATTTGCGCATGCGGGCAGTTTCAAGCGACTTAGGGCCAGTTTTAAGAATATAGGGGCAGTTAGTACTTTAAAGAATATGGGGGCCTCTTACATTTCCATAATAAATAAAACCCTTATCTCTTTTTGGACAAAACAGAGCCTTTTATCCATACCTGGCCCTTCTTACCTTTGGTTTCTGTAAGTCAAAATGGTTGTTATGCACTTCTTGGTAAGGCCTGTTTACCTATTGTACAGCGCTGCAGAATATGATGATGCTTTATAGATTAATAATAATAATAATAGAACAAATCTACATTAGCAATGCACAGAAAATGATACGTTGAAACCATAGAAAGGAATTCATTGAGCAGCGCAGTATGTAGGAGCACCAAAAATGGATACATTTTTGCCGTAAATTTCAGATCATCCATTGGAAGGAGCACTGATCAAAAGCTATGCTGCCCCACCATCCCTGCATTGTGTGATGAGAGCGTTAAGTTAAAAAAAAAAAATTAAAAACACATCCGTTAACCCTAACTCTCCATGGTCAGGGAAGGGGGTTCATCCCAAGCACATAAAGGGTGCCAATTATGATTAAAAATAATAATAAGAAGAAGAAGATTCACTTACCCTTTAAGGACCTATCCAGTAGTAATTCATAAAAAGCCCTCAGTCCTTTGAAACAGACCATATATAAAAAAAATAAAAAGCAAACAGAAAACAAAAAAGCGAGAACAGAAATAAAGAAGAAGAAATAAGTAATCAAACTTCATCCGATGGTATTCGATTTATAAATGTCTGCAAGCCACGTGTAAGAAAATTGAGGACAGACGGCTTTGTGCTTCAAAAAAATTGGGCAGTGTGTGTAAGAAAGGGGGATATAAATGTATTTTTAATATATTAATTTACCTCCTTCACTGGAGAAAGCATGGGTTAGTGAGAGTAGCTTTTGGTCTGTCCCTCACTTAGGGTTTTTATTATTCCCCTCCCCATCATTATAACCAGATGATGGGGAGGGGGTTAATCAATTTTGTTTTACGTTATTTTATTGTATTTTCAGGTGAGGACATGCAAGTTCCTATTACACTTGCATGCCCTCACGTGCCCTCACCTTAAACTCACACTTTCATGTTCACACACACTTCCACATACACATTCATGGTCATATACACATTCATGCGCACACATTTACATACACACACATCCATGTTAATACACACTTACACATCCATGCTTTCAGATGCTAACATACACTTACAGATACACATTTATGCTCACACACACTTACACATGCTGTGTCAAGCTCACACTTACACATAGACATCCATTCTAACACGCACACATGCTTACGTTACCCTGCTGTGTTTCTACCTCCCTGAGCTGGTCCAAAATTGTTCACAAACAGTTGGATCAGCCCTTTTTGAACACTTTTGGACTGGTCCAGGGGGATATTTCTCACAAAGCCAGCCTGCCCCTGGTTTAAACATAAAGTATTAGTTCAGACTGTAGCAACAATAGGTGCCAGATCAGTTTGGAGTCATGATCAGGGGAGGGCTGGCAGCCTAAGGCCTGGGGGCAAGTCTAATCAAGTAGCACGTTGCGCCATCCATGCCCATCTTTTCCTGATTTTCTAACGCATATTGATGTAATGTGATGGGATTAGGAGTAATCCAGGGCTTGACAAATTTGTTGTGAATCTAGGCGCCAGGTAAAAAAGTTAGGAGCCAGGATTTTTTTAAACTAACACTTGGTCAGGAGTGATCTGATCATCATCAGCCCACTTACTAAACTCACAGCGCTTGACCTGGAAGCACCCTGGACTTTCATGTCAGTGCTGTTTTTTACTTTAATTATTTTTTTTTTAACTCTTTCGATGCTGATGTTCCATTGGAGCACAGCATTGATTGATATTTAGTCCCCACAAGCTTGTGGGGACAAATGTTAACCCCTGCAATGCCACGAATGTGTCATACACAATTGTGGCATTGAAGGGGTTAACGCTGCACTGTCGCTCTCATGGAGCGATCAGACAGCAGGGGGGTGTTGGGGCTGGTCTCCACACTCATGTGGAGACCAAAGAACCCTCTCCCCCTGTCCCTGAAGCTGCCTCTGGCAGCTGGGACTCAATTGCTGGTCTATAGACCAGCCACTGCAGGGGGAGTCTTTGATGATTGCTGTAGGCTTCCATGCCTACAGGAATCATCAAAGGGCTTGTGGGGGCTCGTTTTTGCTGTTGCTGGTCTGCCTGGGCTTCCAGGCAGACCACCAGCAGCAGAGCCCCGTACAAAACGGGAATTAACCCCTAAATGCCGCGATCGCGGCACTGAAGGGGTTAACGCTGCACTGTCGCTCTCATGGAGCGATCAGGCAGCTGGGGGGTGTTGGGTCAGGTCCCAACACTTGTGTGGGGACCCAATCAACACACAACCCCCTTCCCTGAAGCTGCCTGTGGCAGCTGAAAACACGATTGCTGGTTTTGCAGCAACCGCGTTTTCAGCCTACAGGCTCACTCCGTGGGAGTGATCTCAGGCTCGGGGGCGGGCTCTGAGTGGCTGTGCTGTCTGCCCAGACTCCTGGGCAGACAGAAGCATCAGCGCCCCCGTGTGGTGACTCAGCCTCTTACATCCACAATCTTTTCTGGATGTAAGAGGCTGACAAAACCTAGGCGCCAGGACAAAATTCTCTGTCGCCATGGCGACCTGGCGCCTGGGATTTGTCGAGCCCTGGAGTAATCAGTACACTTAAAAAAGTTATCATACACGGGACGCCTGAAACCACAATTTACTGCCACTAATCCTTTTCAATAAAATATGGAGATTGAAACAGAGTAAATAACAGAAAACCTTTACTTTTCTTCTCACTAATTTATGGGCCTAGAAAGTTTTGTCCTCTGAAGTGACTACAAATTCAGCAGGCGTTTTATATCTAGATAAATAAAAATTAAATAATACAATTTATTCCCACAGAAAGTAAAGTGCCAGGAAACAGATGACCAAATGCACACCAGGACATACCGTATTGGCTCGATTATAGGCTGCACACGATTATAATACGAATTGCGCATTCCTGCGCTAAACCCCGATTATAGGCAGGAAAAAGTGCGGCCTATATTCAGGCAAATACAATATTCCATTTCCCATTTAATAGCAGTCACACCTTTTCGCCTGTATGTGGCACTGTCAGCCTCTTGATGCAAGTACTAGCATAAAATAGTCTGCTGTCTTCACATCTCTTGGCACAGTTAAAGTAATTTAGTAAAATAGTCTGCTGTCTTCACATCTCTTGGCACAGTTAAAGTAATTTATCAAACCTACCAATAACTTGCGGTTAGTGAAATTTTTTTGGGTATTTTCAGATTAACCCTTTCAATGAAGGGAGTCCCCTCCCTTTATTACTCCATGGGATGGTTGGTCATTTTTTTAGTTTTGCTTTTAGTCAGATTTAGGTAACTATCTAATAATCATCTTACGGTTTACATATAAAGTAAAATTTTCTGGAATTCCCTAACCCATGTGTTTCAATATATGCAGATGAGCAACTTGGCTTGGGAGAAACAGGGTTTTTAGTCTCCCTTGCAAAGGGCAGTACACCTCGGAGCAACTTGGCCTGGGAGGCTCCAAGCGTTAATGGTCTATATGAGTGACTCTATTGGTCACCGGCAGGGGCCTCCTCTGGCATCAACCAATGAGTTTTAGAGGGGGGCGGCAAGTATGACAAAGGTTACAGTACTGTGTTAGGCCAGCCGAGTTATTTTATATGTATGCACTTGGTATTTATTATTTATGTGTTAATGGTTTTTGTTTTCTGAAAAGGTTTTTTATTTCAGTATAGGCTAACACAGTACATTTTTGTAGCAGTGGTCCGACTAATCTTGCCACTGATTGGTTGCATGAAGCAGTCAATTAGTGGCAGGAAATAAGCGCAGCATTCTCCGAGTGAATGCTGGAGCTGACTGCAGGTGAGTATATCACGTGCAGGGAGAAATATTCGGCTGAACACATCTCCTGCATGGCATTTAGCTGGGGTAAGGGGCCACGTAGCTACCATATGCATTAAAGACTAAAATTTTTATAGAGAAGTGATAACTTAATGGGGAAGAATAATCAAACAAATCTGGAGAACGTGACATGAAGATGCTGGTTTTTAATATACAAATTACATTTTTACTTCATTCGTGTCAAACCAAACTAAACGTAAATGACTTAAAAGCCTGACAATCATTTGAAGAAGAACAATGCGGTCTTATCTATCAAGCCATGTTTTGGAATTGGACACTTAATTTGAGGTCCTATTTTTGTGGCAATCAGGGCCATATTTCCTTTTTTAGCGACCCTCTATATGTGAAATATTTCATGGGGTAGTAATCCCCAGAATATTTGAACGCATCTAATTATCTACATTGTTATTATTATTTATTGTTTTATACAGCGCCATCAAATTCCATAGCGCTGCACAATGGGTAGACCGGACATAAGTAGTATGTAACATAACAAATTGACTAACAGAGACAACAGGTGAGGAGGGCCCTGATCAAACGAGCTTACAGTCTAGAGGGATTTAGGGTGTATTACACAATAGGTAAAAGTGCCGTTGTTAGGGATGGACCAACCACACTAGTAAAAGTATCGCAGGAGAGGGAGTAGGAAAGGTGAGCTAAAGGAATATGGGAGGGCATTAATGTGCTATGATGTAAGCATCCTTAAAGAAGTGGGTCTTGAGGGATTTTTTGAAGGAATACAGGCAGGGGGAGAGACATTAGTAAAGCGATGTGAGAGGAAGATAAGTCTGGCAGCAGCATTCATGGTGGATTGTAGAGGGGTGAGATGGTTAAGAGGGAGACCATCTAAGACAGAGTTACAGTAATCAAGACGGGAGATAATCAGGGCATGGACAAGAGCCTTAGTGGCATGCTGTGTAAGGGAGGGACGGATGCGGGCAATGTTTTTAAGATGGAGGCGACAGTTTTTAGAGACAGACTGAATATGGGGTGTGAACGAAAGGTCGAGGTCAAGGGTGACACCAAGACAGCGTGCATGAGTAGACGGGGAGATGATAGCACTGTTTTGGAGAGGTTAAGTTTCAAGAAACGTGCAGACATCCAGGTAGAGACAGATGCAGGGCAGTTAGTTACACGACCTAAGACAGAGGGAGAGAGATAAGGAGGATAGATAGATCTGGGTATCATAAGCGTACAGGTGGTATTGAAAGCCAAAGGATGAGATCAGTTTGCCAACAGAGGGAGTGTAAAGAGAGAACAGAAGGGGTCCTAAAACTGAGTCTTGGGGTATCCCAACTGAGAGAGGGAGGGGAGGTGTTACTGGAGACAGAGACGCTGAAGGTACGATCAGAGAGGTAGGAAGTGAGCTATGAGAGATCAGTATCACGGAGGCCAAGTTCATAAAGCATTTGAAGGAGAAGAGGGTGGTCCACAGTGTCAAAAGGAGCAGAAAGGTCCAATAGGATTAGCATGGAGTAGTGGCCCTTGGATTTAGCAGTGAGTAAGTCATTAGTAATTTTAGTAAGGACGGTCTCAGTAGAGTGTCGAGGGCGAAAACCAGATTGAAGAGGGTCAAGCAGGAAGTTGGAGTCTAGAAACTTAGTTAATTGTATATAAACAATTCCTTCAAGAAGCTTGGAGGTGAAAGGAATTAGAGAGATGGGACGGAAGTTGGAGAGATCAGTTGGGTCGAGGGAAGACTATTTCAAGATAGGAGTAACGGCAGCATGCTTGAAGGAGGATGGGACAGACCCAGTAGTGAGGAAGGGTTGAATATATGAGTTAGAGTAGGGACAAGGGTAGATGAAAGAGACTGGGTGAGATGGGTCAAGGAGGCATGTGGTTGGACAAGAGTAAAGAAGAAGAGCATCTTCTTCAGTGACAGCAGAGAAATTAGTTAATGTAGTGAGAGGAGAAGAGGTCAGTTGGTAGGGGGGTGCTTAGTAAGAGGGAGGTGACTGTGCAGATATGTCATCTCTGATAGTTTGAATTTTATTATTGAAGAATGTGGCAAAGTCAGATGCATTAAGGTTAGTGGAAGGGGTAGTAGGGATTGTAGCAAGTATGAGGCAAGATTAGAGAGCAGGAAAGAAAGTGGTGGTCAGAGAGGGGGAAAGGGGAATTAGAAAGGTTAGTGAGAGAGCACATGCTAGAAAAAAAGGTCCAGGATGTTACCATCATCATGAGTAGGGGAGTTAATATGTTGTTGGAGATCGAAAGAGGAGGTGATAGAAAGAAATGTATATATATAATCATAGATAAATCTAGATATGCAGGGTCGCTGAAGAAACGTAATGGTTAAAACCATTTCCTTTTTGCGCCTCTCACGCACGATGTGGATTTTTACTCTCAGAATGTATATTTCCAGTTTTCACTTATGTAATGCCACAACAATAACTAAGGTTTTTGTTTGTATTTTTACCACTATAATCCTTCTTAATTTTTTATGTACTCACACAAATTACATATTGTTTTTTTCAGGGACATAAACATAAACATTGATACAATTTTTAGATGTATAGTCCAACATGAATAATACATTAAAATAATGAAAATATTTGAAAAAAAAACAATGTGTTTTTCTGTATTATTTTTCTATGTTAATTGCCCCAAAACTAATTTAGTTCACCAAAATACCACAAACTATATTAATAGTAAGTGTCTTGATATTGAAAATACCCAACATGCATACGTTTTTTACTGTGTGTTGTTTTTTTCTTTTGTATTTTTAAATTTTGTATATTTGACACATATTTCATTTGGGACTGTTTGGCAGCCCACCAGCTAAAAATACCCCCACAAAAGTATATATTTTTGTTGGAGAGAAGAAAACTTTTACTAGAGCTTTTGGACACTTATCATGGAACTTATCATGGAACCAGTTGGTCACCAACACCTGACAAATGGAGCTGTAATGTTCATGTTTGTTTCAGTTACCAATATATTTTGTAAGCTCAAGAAACTCATAAGATTGTAAGCTCAGGACCTCCATAGGCCCACCAACACTTTATAAAAGTACCATAAGGGTAGATGGCAATCTAAAGGTCAGCGTTCTCAACTCCTGTTGTCTCTGTATGTGGTAATGTATATTTATGTGTGTTAACCACTCAATTTAAGTTGCACAGCACTGGCTTCCTGCCTATAGGTCAAGTGTAACAGCGCTTGGTGTGAAAGCCAGCAAAGAGTTACAACATGAATGCCTTATAAATTGGGCATTCCCCTCCAGTAGGTGTCAATGATGACATCGGCCAAAAGGAGTTCAGAGGAGAGAAGATGCCCACCCTCCCTGGCACACAATCACGCCCTCCACTCCAACACCAAATATCCCCATTAAAAATGAAAAAACTTGCCGCACTGACTCAACAAATTAGTAGGAGACTGTCAGAGTCAGTCCAGTCTTCCCTCCTTTCACACACAGGGCAGAGCACAATACTATGCAGATAACACAGCAAATTAATGGTGTGGGTCCAGGGAGTTACGTGAAATGAAGTGTGAGTTGTTATTGGGGTGGCTTTTGTTGTTCAGGGACCATAATGCAGGCCACCTCCATGGTGCCCCCTCCCCCATCACCACCCCCAGAGTCTCCTTGTCCCCTTCTTCACTATACCGCTCCTCTCATTTCCTCCCTCATGTAGTTCAGGAATAGTTCAAATAAACAACATCAACTGTAAAAACACAGCTTAAAAAAACAGGCATAGATCATCTGAAAAAGACATACAAAACCATGTATGGTGCCATCTTTGCCCCAAATAGCATGTCTGTGCCATCTTCCCCCAAACAGCTTCACTGTGCCATTTTTGCCCCAAACAGCCTGTCTGTGCCATCTCTGCCCCCAGTCAGCCTGTCTGTGTCATCTTTGCCCCCAGTCAGTCTGCCTCTACCAGCCCTGTCCCAATCAGCCTCCCTGAGTAATCTTTGTACCAATCAGCCTCCTCGTGCCATCTTTGACCCCCACTTTCCCATCCATGCTATCACACACATACTCATTTGTTCACTCATTCATACACCTTCCCCCACCATCTTACCACAACTCTATGTTTCACGGTGGCGCACACTTCCACATAGGCCCGCAGCTTGCCACTGTGTTGCTCGCACACTGTGCTAACATCTTCTTTTTTTACTGCCCAGGGGAAACAGGAACGTCTCTGAAAACAGGAACGCTTGCTCGCAACTCAAAAGTGATCGCAGAAGGTTGCTGCAGCTACTATGGCCCCCCCAGGAATGACTGGACCCGGGGCAGCTGCTTTTTTGCCCCATGTTAAAGACAGTCCTGGACTTATACTGATGTATACATTTTTCTTATTGTCTTTGGGGGCATAACCGCTGATGTCGGGGGAATCCCCAATGCCATCATTAACCTTTGCGATCCTTAATCTCCGAACAACATAAATTACAAAATCTGTTTTTTTTTTAAATTAAAACATTTGCATAAAGCAAGAATCCTATAACGTTGCATTTTCATTTTCCAGTTCAACCTTCTATATCTCTGGAGATTAAGGGCTCGTGGTGGAAGTCCAGTTGCAACTAAATACTTAAAAACTCGAAGTAAATTACATCCAGACAAGACTTGTTATTGGTACAGTTATTAGTACATATGGTGCAAAGCTCAGCCATTGGAATGAATTGACTTGTGAGGTTTCTCATCCTACATTTACACATTCTCAGATAAAACAAATTACAATGTCAGGTATGTCGGTATTGGGTTTTGTGAATCGTGACAGGCTACACACTAAGCTAATGATTTTATTTCTTATACTTCACTGAAACTTTTCATGCCTCTTTCAGAAAAAAAACCCCATAAGTTTTATACGTGATGTGAGAACAAGAAATGGGAAGTACGTGTGAAAAAGAAACCTTGTAAATAAACTGTGTAGTCTTTCAGAAGAATATTGTAACCTTGCTGACCACATTTTGCTTAAGAACGAACCATAGCACTGATATACTACAAAGAATGCATTTTGGGTTTATGATGGTGATACTTATTGCCACAAATGTGATTTCTGCAGGTAAGATCTATTGATCTTTTTATTAGTTTTCTTTTTCTCCATCAGTACATTGTTTTTTAATTGTATTCTAGTTCATGGTGTAAGGCAAAGGTAGGGTACGATTCAAGAAGTAAGATGCATCTAATTATTATAAATGGTTATTAATATAAAGCTAAATGTAGTGTAACTACACCATTTTAACCCCTTCAGGACCGGGATTTTGATACTAAGGTGTCGCTAAAGGACCAGAGCCGTTTTTGTGTTTTTGCTATGTCTTTCTTCAACTGTAATTTCTCTCTTATCAATTAGTGCACCCACACAAATCATATTGTTTTTTTTCAGCACAAGTAGGGCTTTCATTTGAAACCATATTAAACTGGGTAGCACATTGTTTTGTTTTAAATAAACTGGAAAAAGTGGGGGGGGGGAAAAACGCATTTTTTACAGTTTTGTATACATACAAATTGTACACACAACCAATGGGAAAAAATTATCCAAAATATATTCATTAACGTGTCCTGATTTGGAAACCACCTAACATGGCCAGGATTTTCATCTATTTTGACCAGTATAGGGCAAATATTGCAAGGCATGCATCACTTTTTTTAAAAAGAATTTCAAATTTGGCATGGTAGTCTAATAACTGCAATAGTTGTCACAGTTACTGATTATCCCCCAAAATTATATGTTTATGAACAGTAGAAAAGTCAAGGTGTACAACTAGGGTCATTTTGACACTTTTCAAACAGGGATTTTATCGCCAATTGCTGCCAAATTTTGAAGTATTTTTTGCATATGTTGCTTTAGATTTCACATCCATATTATATTTGTATAGAATATGTGCAACTGCAGAAAAAACACCAATTTGTGTTCACCAACATCCCCTGGTTCCAACAAGGCCTCACATGCATGGTTCATGCATTTTTTGAGGAAGCCATGAGGCCATAACAGGAACATGCGCAAGTTTTCAAAAATCGGTTTACTGGGCCCATATACCATTTGGGTTTAAATTTCATTAGGGACTCATCAATACTAATTTCTAGCTTGGGGGTATAAACTGCAGCAAACTTGGTTTGGAAGTGGGAAATAAGGGGGCGAATTTTAAAAAGCCTGTCATATTTGGGGTCATCTATGGGAATGCACTGGGTATTGTCATTGAAATATAAAAAGCGGAGGAGGAGTGCATACCTTCCCCTGTTCATGGTGTTGGAGAAAACTGGGGTTGAAATAATGGGGTCTGTGCTCCAGTACAACTTTAAATTGGGCTTTTTTATTATCCCCATTATCATGGTGAGTGCCCAGAATGTTTTTAACTCGCACACATCAGTGGGAGTCCATGCCTTTTGCCTATTTGCTTTGTCTTTATTGCTAAATTCCTGGGCAGCGTACAAGTTTGTTTGGTAAACTAACGCCTCCCAAAACTCATTGCCCATGAACAGCTCCATAAACTGGCATGGGGTAAATTCTGCGACATCCGGATGAATGCCGGAATTGGCAGTGAAGGGGGGAACATCTGGAAAAGTGCCAGTTGCAGGGATCCACTCATCAGAGGGATCAGGAGTAGTAGAAGCAACATGGCTCCTTTTAACTGGGGATGCAGCATTATCAGAGCTGCTGGTAAACTGGCCCACATCAAAATCTGACACCAACATTTTATATGCCTCTTCCACCATATAAAACCTATCCATATTTTTTTTTTTTTTTAGCCCTACCTAACCCTAGACCCTAACGCGCGGGACAGCTTATTGGCGGCAACGTACCTGGTACGTCCCGGTCTACCTGAAGGGGTTAATGAATGTTTTTTAATTCATACCATGGTGCATTTTCAAACCAAATTCCATATTTTCTGCCGAAAACAGGAGACAATTCTCAATTCTCATTAATACAAACTCAGTCTCAGAGAAGGATGAGATTTAAATATAATAAACATCACTTTATCAAATCAAAAGCTATATTAATATCTAAGTATCGCATTGACAGAAGTATATGGGTTAAGAAAAATTGACTGACAAGGTATATGATAAAAAGTCATATTAACCAGATCAGGTTTTTGACCGAAATAAATCTTTGGTGTGCTCTCTGTCTTCTACTCTGGCTGGTCGTCCAGATGCACATCCGTATATGATTTATGAAGGTTGTGTGCAAGATTTATTCTAATATATATATTATTTTACCTTGCTCCGCTGTCAGGCTGGTAGTTACATATTTCAGTGTCGCTGGTGACAGGAAACCTGAGCCTCCGCAATTGCTGGGAGATCTGGACATCTTCTTTCTTTACACAGTGCCTCCACTCAGTGATTTGTACTATGATGAGTAGGGGAACCCACCCACTGAGAAATGGCCCCTTTCACACAAGAAAATAATACACACAACTAAAATGCAAATTAAGATATATTGAAATAACCAGATATTATGATATAGGGAAGGACCCTGTGCCTTTGCAGTTCAGTTCTAGCAGTGGGTGCACAGTCCTGAGAATATATAACACAGATAACTGATTAACAGCTCTGCTTTCACCTCACTGGTACAGGATGCAGGACCGGAACGCTCTGGGTACTTGCAGTCTCTCACACTCAGGAAGCATACAGCACCATGCTGCATTCTCTGCACACTTCAACTTCAGTGTACTGCTTGGATGTCACACACTAAAGGCAGCAGGCTTACCTCAGGCCTGCTTACATGGAGTGCAGTCTGTCTCTCTTCTTTCTTCACTCCCCTGCTTAGCTCTGCTCTTCCAGAAGCTTCTTCCAGAAGCTTCTTCCTATATCCTCTCCTCTGATAGGCTGAGAAACATTTCCCTAGCTCAGGAAGACTGACATATGTCCCAAAGAGATACTGATTGGCTCACAGGAGACAAGTGACCTGGTGCTAAAAGGAAAGGTCAATATGCATGACAACCCAGCTGGAATGTTATTAGACAGAATGACTGTACTGGGTTACATATACACTGCTCAAAATAATAAAGGGAACACTTAAACAACACGGAGCCTCATTGTGACTTGTTTTAAGGACATTACATCAAAGTTGGATCAGCCTGTAGTGTGGTTTTCCATTTTGATTTTGAGTGTGACTCCATATCCAGACCTTCATGGGTTGATAAATTTGATTTCCATTGAGAATTTTTGTGTGATTTTGTTGTCTGCACATTCAACTATGTAAAGACGGAAGTATGTCATAGGATTAGTTCATTCATTCATATCTAGGATGTGTAATCTTAGTGTTGCCTTTATTATTTTGAGCAGTATATATATATATATATATATATATATATATATTTGCCCGGATATAGGCACTTCCCTTAACCTCTCCTGGTTACAGTTTAATACGGTCTTTAGAATAAAAACCAATAGGGTACCTCCAAGCACTCCAAGCCAAAAACTGTCCAGCGCCCTTGCGGCCCTTCACCAGCTCAAGGGCCCCCCTTTATACTACTCGCTTTAGTCATAACCAAACTTTGGCTAGTTACAACCACTCTAATGAAGTTTAACACAATCCAATCTACTAACTAACTCTAGTCTCCCTCCACTCAGCGGGGCATATGGGCAGGAATATTCACCACTATCAACATGTTCGTAAATGTGCTCCCACACCCCACTTCACACCACTTATCTTTCTTGTACTTCCTAATGCTAATCTTTGCTAAAATTACCATTACAATCACAATCCGTCATGTGGTAAAATAATGATTTCCTATTATTTGATCTTTTTTTTTCAGAAGTCGTTGTATATGTCTTCCCTGGAACGACTGCTCTCCTAGATTGTGAACATGATCCAGGAAACACCTCTATAATGATTACCTGGGAGGTCCATCTCTTACAATCACTTTCGTGCTTAATCTCTACTACAGACACAGATTCGTACAACAACTGCAGCGAAAGGATAATAAATAAAAACGGGTCTCTTGAGATACTTAATACCCACTTAACAGACAAGGGAAACTACACCTGTGAAGTGGTCAACGACACAGGGACATTCCGCAATACTGTGATATTGGAAATACTGGGTAAGAATGAATGTTTAGCTTGTAATCCTAAATACAGGTTTTTTTATTATTACAATACACATTTATTATGGCTGTTTTTGTGGTTATTATTGGTTTATTATTTGTTTCCAAAATCTTCATACCTGGGAACTTGCAGGATTCGGCCAGGACTGCCCACTGATACTGACCATGTTGGTGGGCGGCCCCACTGACTTGGGGGCATAACGGCTGATGTCAGGGGCATTCCTACTGCCATCAGTGTCAGTGACATCACGTGAAATGGGCGGGTAGTGGGCTGTGTCAGGACCCTGCTCCTTTGACCCAGAGGATTCTGGGTCGAAGCGGTGCTTCTCCTAGAAGTTCTCCAGGTCAAACCAGGAGAGTTCCCAGGTATGAAAATCCGGTCCAGATTGGACATTTGGCACACCAGGCCATTTGGCCACAGTAACGTCATCCACTGGCCTTACAATGTTTTAATGTCTAGCTTGTTAGGTGCGGTAGAAGTTGAGTTCAACACGAAGACTAAAACAGAGTGAAGGCCGTTTTTTCCATTCTATGGATTTAGTTTATTTAGGGGTGATGTAAGGGAACAGGGCATATTGATGGATCCACATACTTAAGCCTTTAACATCCGTCAACCTTCTTCAGGACTCCCTTTTTTCATTTTGCACACCTTTCAATCCTGTTGATTTTTGGAGTCTGCAGTGATTTCTCATATAAATAATAATAAAATAAAATTAATTTCCACTTTATTTTAAGTTATTTTAACCTTTGCAACCCTTAATCTCAGAACAACATAAACTACAAAATCTGTTTTGTAGGAGATTCTTTAAAAAAAAAAGAAAACATTTGTATAAAGCAAGAATCCTATAACGTTGCATTTTCATTTTCCAGTTCAACCTTCTGTATCTCTGGAGATTAACGGGGATGGTTTACCGGAGTGCCAGGCTCGTGGTGGGAGTCCGGTTGCAAATATTTCTTGGATTCCAGAATCTAAAAATGTAACAACTCGAAGTGAATTACAACCAGACAAGACCTGGACAGTTATTAGTACATATGATGCAAAGCTCGGCCATTGGAATGAATTGACTTGTGAGATTTATCATCCTGCATTTACAAATTCTCAGATAATACAAATTACAATGTCAGGTATGTCTATACTGGTTTTAACCAACACTTATTTAACACTACATATATTACAATTGCCTATTGTAGTGGTGGTCATTTTTGTAAGGTCGGGGTGAGGATATGCCTGGTCTTTCTTACTGTTGAGTATCAGCAGCTTGTCTGTGTTTTGGGCATGTGAGCATGGTTTTGGACAAGACCAAGGATTCATTAAGGTTTGACTCTTTACACCTCCTAGCTGGGGATTGTAGGTGGCCGCAGGTGGTATCGTGTTCAGGTTTGTTGGCCTAGTGGTGTCTCTCTTGGAATTTTGATAGCTCCTTGTATTTGTTGGTTGATTATTCGTAGTTGATCACCCAGGTCCCAGAATTGTCAGTGAATAGAGTTGTAGGCTGTAATGTCAAAGCAGATGAAATTGTATGGTATAACTTGGTGGTATATAGTTGAGTGCTTTCTGTGTTTAAGGTGGAAACTGTCATAATTGAGGTATACGTGTTGGTCCATGGGTTAATGATGTAAATGTGTCTGGTTAAGTTCTTGATGCAAACACCATGAAGGATCCAACTAACACAGCTGCCTGCAACTCTTTGTAGGGAAAAACTGAGAAACTCAACCTCTACCACTTAACATTGTCTTGACTTTTCATTCTATAGCCTCTTTCCCCTTTGCTGTGTTTCTAGATTCCCACAGTTGGCCTATAGACTGCTACCACCAAGCATTATCTGTAGAATGTCTTTATGTCTAATTCCACTGGGGGGCATTTGAGTATTAAACTATCTCATAGCGGAACAGTTTTAACAAGTGACTAATCTGCTTTAACGTGTTGAATGTCTGTGGTCTAGAGACAACGCATGGGGGATGGAGCAAATCTTTATAGTTTTTTTTTATAGTTATATTTATGTGGCGACATTATAAAGAGTTTATACTTTACCTAGGGAAATATATATGCTCTCTATGAGAGATATATGTATTTATTTTCGTGTTTTCCTCTTTATTCTCCAATCTTTGATCCATATCAGCAATGTAATGAAAACAAAATATTACTCTGAGAAAGCTTGGATCCTGCTTAGTAAATGTATCCATCTGTACCAGTACTGTCTACTTGGTATATGGCCAATTTTAACGTTAGTTTTTCACTTAGATTCATAGAATCTGCAGGGGCAAATAATGCACAGACAAGTTGTTTGGGGGCAATGATGGCACAGACAAACTGGGGGAAATTATGGAATCTGTTGTGCACCTACATTTTTGGGTTATAACCCCATTGACCCACATCTCTATAAATGAATTGGAAGTGATACATTGCTGGCATTATATGTCCTATTTGTTAGTTGCATATTTCATACATAATAGAAGTAGAAATTGCATTTTACGTTCATATGTTAATGTTTATCCTGAATTTCACACACACAGGTGCGTTTCGTACAGGTAATTCATATGTTTGGATTGTGGTACGTATTGCCCTTGTCGTTCTTTTTGGATTCATTTTCTACTGGAACCTAAAAAAACTTAAGGTATTTAGAAAAGCATAACTGAATTAAATGTTGCTTAGTGTTAAAAAAAATGAAAATTCAAATAAAATAAATCTCATAATTGAATCTCATATTAAAAATTTAAAGGGAATTATTATTTTGTGATTTGGTTACCCGTAGAGGACTGTACACACTGAGTAGAGTACACAACTGTACACTTTATACTGTGATAACATGTAACAGTGCTTGGAGCGATCTACCGGATGTATCCCCTAATAATGCTTTACAACCGTTATGCAGAAAAAGGTACCTACATATAACCTGGGGGGGCTATGCAGAGATCATAACAATGTGGAAAGTTAATTAAAGTCATTTGTTGATGCAAATTATTATTTTATTTGTTATTTTTCAGAATCTGTACCAGCATAGAATTTCAGAATAATAACAGAGAGGTAAATTCCATAAATATTGAATAGTGTTTATTGACGGCTACACTTTTACCGGTGAGGGTATTCCCATGAATACAGGGCGCATCATGTCTGAGTGCGATCTTAATATATTGGCACCAATGATATGGAATGTAGCCATACCGAACAATCAGGGCCGGACAGGCGATGGCCAGGTGGCCTTGGTACCTTAAGGTGGGGGCCGCCTGATGAACTCATTTAGAGTATAGAGTAATGGCAGCCGAAGCCCAACTGGCATATGTCCGGTGTGCCAGATGGCCGGTCCAAGCTTGTTAAAAATTAAGAACATATGAGGCTTAACGCACAAACTCACCTATCAAAAATAGGTGCTACTTAGCTGAAATAAAATTGGCTTTATATGCAAACCAAGTGAACGTGCGATGAGAAAAGAGAGGATGTAATGTCTTCGAAGTGTAATGTTTTATGTTCCACTGGGGGTATAGTACCTGCTATATTCCTCTCATCGGCATCTCTGCTTAGAAGGGGAGGGATGAAATAAACTAGATAACCTTTAGTGAACTTGCAAGCTGGACTTCTCAAACTTGCATTTTTGTGCCAATGCACAACTTTAGTGACTTAGCACCAACTAAGTATTATTATAAACAATGAGATGTTTAGTTTATTTAGATTGATATTTGATCAAGGTCTTGGGGGTCTCCAAGAACATAAGAAAAGGAAAACCGTTCATGAAGCATTGTTATTTTTGGTGCCCCATGGTTGGTGCCATCTATGTAGGTCATCTATGATAAATTTTGTACCGCTTGACATCCTTGCCTTTTACAGAATAAAGAAGATATGGAACCATATGCCAGCTATGTTCAGAAAATCAACACAATATATAGTGTGAAAGAAGCTGAGGGTGACATTAAGGGACCTGGACAATGCATACTAAAAAAAATCCTGAATCTTTTGGAACTTTGAGTTAAATTTGACCGGTTAATACATAAAATAATTCCTATATAAGAGATATCAGGTACAAAAAAATTAACTTAGAAAAATCTCTAGGATTTAGACTTAAAAAGTATTTGTTTGGATGTCATTTGATTTTGCGTTCCCTTATTCTCAAAATAATGTCATTGAGTGAATCAGATAGGACCAAAATAGGTCCAGATTGTAAGCTTGCGAGCAGGGCTCTCTCCATCTAATGTATTTGCCTGTCGATTCTCATCTTGTCGTACCCCTCAAATATATGAATTGTATTATTGTTGGCGCTATATGAAAAAAAGATAATAATAATAATAATGATAAGTGTAATGCTGCCATTAATATGTGTGAGAACTCACCAAAGCAAGCCTTTTGAGATGCATTTGAAGGACAACTATGGTTTCTATTCACTTGCAAGATTGTCAGCGGCAGAGCTGCAATAAGGGTTGAACCCTGCGTAATGCATAGTTTAATAAGTTAGGCCGTCAATGAAGTTTAATTGTTTTATTTATGCACTATACAGGGCCAATTCGGCACAACCTGCAAGAGAATGTAACTTAAGTTTCACCCTTGTAGTGCATAATAAGGATGGTGAATTAAAACTGCCATTCACTCCCAATTTCCCACTGCAGCGAAGTAATTTCTTTATGTTTCCCTGAGAAAGCTCCACAACCATGAGAAACAATCCATATAAACATATTAGTGTTAAATATTTTCAAACTGTGGTCAGTGCATTCCCTCTGCCAGACTGTAAACTCTATGGGGCAGGGGCCTAATCAATGTTGGTCATAATTTCTGTCTCTAGAGTGTAAGCTTATGAGCAGGGTCCTCTCTACCTAATGCATCGGTTTATCTTAGTCTGTCAATTCTAGTTTCGTCAGTCCCTTTGAATGTATGGACTGTTTTAGTAATTTTTACAAGGATTAATTGTAAAGTAAATATTATTAGTACATTTATATCTGCTTAGGTGTAATACATGTCCTCACCTGAAACTTGCAAAATTAAGAGGATAACAAATCAACTTTATCACCCGCATATAAAAATAAAAATAGGTTCCAAGTAATTATTTATTATAAAAAAAAATATGGGAGGCAGGGACCCATGCCAAGGGTAGTATAAAAAGCTTAGAGGCATCAATGCCCCCACCCTCCGTCAAACCATTGCCTCTTCTCCTGTAAAATAAACACATTTTTGCCCAACAATGTTTTGTCCAACATTTATGAGTTTGCAAACTCACATTCATTTGCTGTTTAATGAATTGACCCCACCATGTAAACATAATGTGCATAAAAAGTTAATGTCCAAAGTTAAAAACTTTGCCTATCCGTGTGGAATAATTTTATTTTCCAAAAAGAGTACTCATACATTTTATATGTTACATAATTACACAATAAAGTACTTGTGACCTCTAGGCATGATTTCTATAACAGGTCACACGGTTTAGTGCTGCGTGAAACTTTGTGCCAACTTGTGGTTTCATGCACAGAAATAGTTATGAAAGACACAGCTATCATGTGATATTGTTACAAAGAGCTGGCTCATCGGTCAGATGCAACCTTGCAGAAAACCCACAGCTCCCTCATTCTGAATTCATAACATTGAAGGATACATAAACTAGGAAAATCCAACAGATCTGCCCCTAAAACTCACAGGTAAAAATCTTCAAGCAATCAATGAATAACATACAGACCTGATAACTCTCTAGGGTTGGCTTGGAGTCTCCAGGTGATCTCCTGCTTCCCTGGGTCTCTGGGACAATTTCTTCCTACTCTGGGTGAAACATCACCATCCACTCAAGACTGCTTGGGACCAGCCCTGTCCCTATGCTCAACCAGCCCTGTCTCTATGCATGTCTACCCTACCCATGCATGGCTAGTCCTTTCCCCTGTGGACAAGGTAAAGTGCCAAGTAGCCTACCCAAGGTTTAAAGGTATGAAAATATATATGTCACTACCAAACTGATACAATATTGTAATACACAAACACTTTCCATAAAAATACAGGACTCCATCAAAATCAATTGGAAAGTCACAACAGCATTTGGAATATGGGGTGGCTTCAGGATGACGGTAGAAAAAGACAGTCAAGGATGGAGTTCAGGTCATGCTGACATGGCTGGTTTGAGACACGATATTTAGTCCTGCGTTGACACTGTGCATTTATGTTCTTTTATTATACTCCTTAATTATTTGTTGTTCAAGCGTTAACGGGATATATAAAGACGTAAGCCGAGTGAAATGTCGTCATGTCTTCTCTCTTCCACCAAATTGACTGTTGTGATTAAATATCACATACAATGCACCCGTGAAATTGCTTGACACAGAATAAAGAGAATTGACCAAAAAAAAGATGTGGGCTGCCGTTACATTCTATATTTCTTTATTTAAGTGTAATAAATGGATTTAATCCTTTTTAGATATTTAATAAAGGTTAAGTTTTAATCTTGGAGGAGGCTCCTATATACCAGTATGTTATACTTGATATGCTTGCTTGAATGCAGGTGACTCAATTAAGTGTATCTTTAAAAAATTACCAGTCAAGGTTTCTATGAGGGCCGGTGGAAGAGCCATTTGGGTAATTCATTTGACAATTTGCTACATAGAATCTTCAAAATGCGGCTATAAACACATTTTTCCCAAAATATTTACAAGAATGAAAACTATAAAGCCTACATTTTCCTGTGCTTTATTCTGAACCATCATAAAAACTTGAACGTTTTTCACGTAACCACATGAAGGACTAAAGAAATTGCTAAAGAAAGCCAGACAAATAAAGCACGAGTATTTCCTACTTGTCATCTGATGACATGCGCACCGGAAATCTAATGCAACAAAGAGGTCAAAAATAGAAACCTTTCACTCTAATCTTTGTGGAACATTACATGAAAGTCATCTCAATGTTGAAATTGTGCCTATCAAAGGGCTGGAGGAAGACTGGCCATGAATGTGAACGTCCTGGAGCTTAGTTCTGGGGAGTTAGATTGTTTATGAAGAAAACATTCCGAAATGCATAACCCAAAGACAGCGCATTTGGGACTAACCCTAGTAATATTTATTTGCATGACTAAATCCACGAAAGGTAAGTGCTCAGTGTTTTTTCAATGTTTTATTCTCTAATTATCTCCTTTTAAAACTATTGTTTTAAAATTCTGATGGGACCTAGGGATTCCCATGTAATAGGCTAAGAAATCCCCAAACCCCTTTCTAAAGCATGAGGTCACATTATTAGTGTTGAGGGTAGACATCAAAGCAGGACCGATGTTGACTTCCCTGATAAAGGTGTTGCACGAGTTTGTAGCGGTTTTTTTTTGTACTTTTCACATAAAGACAATAACTTCATAAAGAGGTTAGGGTTATGTTAGAGCTTGAAGAGTGTATGGGTAACATCAAAGAGACTTTTTACAATGAGTCATATATATATATATATATATATATATATATATATATATATATATATATATATATATATATATATATATATATATATATATATATATATTGGACCAATACAGTTACACTGGACAGATCTCAAACTCACGCCCCTCTATAATTTCTGAGAATATGGTGCATTTTTACTGTGGAAATTTAAAGATATAGCACCCCATATATCAGTCCAGAAGTTAGCAACTGGCATTTTAAAAAATTTTACTTGGGGGTTAAAAAAAATTCCCCCATTGGACCAATACAGTTACACTGTAAATATCTCACACACACCCACCACTATTTTCTGTGAGAATGTGGTGCATTTTTACTGTGGAAATTTAAAGATATAGCTCACCAAATATCAGCCCAGTAGTTAGCAACTGGCATTTTTCAACATTCAACATTCTATAGGCGGCACTATGTCTTGGGCCGGCCCTGTATACTATCCACGCAATCTTATCACATCATTCTTACACAGACACATCGTGCTGACCGTATCTCCTGACATGGTACAGATTTAATACTACTATGGGACTAAGAGTGGGATTCTTGCTTTAATAGAAGATATCAGTGCAGTTTCTGGTCATAACTAAGGTAGCCCAAGAAATTCTGGGCATTTTCGCTTGAAATATCAATATATTGCTTTGATGACAAGTTTTCTTTTAATATATTATTTCTCGTTTGTTCTTCAGAAACTTCTGTATCAGTCAATAAAGGGGATTTTACCGTCTTGAAGTGTCCAGATAAGAAAGGGCAATCCTTAATAGTCTTAACCTGGAAGATCCAGACCGTAGACAAGCTTACGTGCATCATATCGTATTCTCCTGACGAAGACCCATTTAACAACTGTAGCCACACGATAAATGTAGACCCCGAACTTGGGTCTCTTCATATAAACAATAGCCAGCTGAGTGATGAAGGGTTGTACACGTGTGACATTGCAACGGGATATGACACATTAAGCACGTCTACGACGTTACAGGTATTAGGTAAATATTCTATAAAGATATCAAAAGATTTTTATTCATATTTTCCTATTCTTTCACGTGTGAGCCATGATGAATGTATATGTTCGAGGGACACATTCTCTGAGATGCCGTAAGTTACCAGTACTTTGCTATTACTAAACCTCACACTTTAATTTATTATGAAAAATTATGTAAAATGTGGGGTTTATAGGTTAAATGAACTTTGTGGGCATACTGCTGAATTATAAACTACTGCCCATTGGGTTTTGGGCTGGTTAAAGAGCCCTCCATTCAAACCCTGTACATTAGTATAGAAGGGCTTACCAGTATTAAACAATAAAATACTCAAAATATTTAACTACATTTAAGCTCTCTAAGTTGTTGGGAAAGGTCCATTCCATGCACCCATTAGGGGCCTGAAAGGTGGACAGAAATTATTACTATTATTTATTGTTATATATATAGAACCATGATATTCTGCAGCTTTTTACAGTGGGTTATATATTTGCTAGAACTATTTAAAAATAATTAAAAACCTTCTTATAAATGACTTTAATTTGAGATAAAAAAAAATAAAATGAAACTGCTTGCATTCATATATTACATTGTCTCCAAATTATGCTACATTACGCCAATGTCTGACCCAGTGTATAGTGATGGGGGTTACACTGTACCTAGGGCCGGCGACCCTAGGTACCAACGCCGAGGCATGTAGCAACACGACCCCCCTACCCCGATAGCCTCTTTGGAGCAATCACAAGTGACATCATGCAAATGACGTTGCCGCCATTCACAAGATGCATTCAGAGGGTCTTGAGAACTCTCGAGCTCCTCCAGCTCACTAATCAGTCATTAGTAAAAAAAAAAAAAAAAAAAAAAAAAAAAGTAAAAAATGTTTAATTAAAGAAAAATATATATATGGTAATTTGTAAAAATATTTCCCCACTGTCACCAAAAAAAAATATATATAGTTTTTTATGAGCAAGTCCTACAATTCCCACATGTAAAGAGTTAAAATATTGGCATTATAAATGTAAATGGGTGCCTGGTTTTAAAAAATGTATGATTTGATGGGGTAAATTGAATTGGCCGGCTTCAAAGATGTCCCAAATATGGGACGTGGGCACAGAGTGACCAGATGTCTAAATAGCAAAAAAATACACACCTCACAAAGGTGGCCTGTTACCTCCCAAATAACCCAACAAACCCACGCATGTGGGGCATCACTGCGCTCAGGAGATGTTACATGTTGACGGGGTGTTGTTTGACGCAGACTTATACCAGGAGCGGCAAATTTATACCTGAAGTACAACATGTATGAAAAAAATACCAAAAAAATGTACTAGCATAAAGTTTGACAAAGGCTGGTGGTAAAATTAGTGCATGGAAAGGGTTAAAATACCAGCATTTGAAATACCTTGGGGTGTCTAGTTTTTAAAAATATATGGTTTGATGGGGTAAATTGCACTGGCCGGCTTCAAAGATACCCAAAATAGCACATGGGGCAGAATGACCAACTTTGGGGAAAAATGGTTTTAAAATAGCAAAACACTACTGATACTTATTGCCCCATAACTTGCAGAAAAAAGCAAAAAAACATAAAAACATTTGGTATTTCTAAACTTGGGACAAATAGTAGAATATACCGTATTGGCTCGAATATAGGCCGCACCTTTTCCCCCCATTTTAAGTCTTTAAAGTGCGGGTGCGGCCTATATTCGGGGTCTAGCGCATGTCCCGGGCGCCGGGCAGGCAGCGGGGTTAGGATACAGATCCCCCGCAGCGGTGCAGGGGACCTGCATCCTACTCCCCGATACGCTCATACAGCCTTCCCTGCCAGCACTTCCCACGGGGGGGGGTGCCGGCACCGGAAGTTGTATACGCGTATTGCGTAGATGTCCCCCGCCGACCCCGCAAGACACCCGGGAGTCTGCTCCGGTAAGTCGGGGGGGGGGCAGAGGAGGACAGTGGTAGCATATCTCGGGGAGGGAGGACAGTGGTAGCATATCTCGGGGAGGGAGGACAGTGGTAGTATATCTCGGGGAGGAGGAGGACAGTGGTAGCATATCTCGGGGGGGGACAGTGGCAGCATATCTCGGGGGGGGAGGACAGTGGTAGCATATCTCGGGGAGGGAGGACAGTGGCAGCATATCTCGGGGGGGAGGAGGACAGTGGCAGCATATCTCGGGGGGGGGAGGACAGTGGTAGCACATCTCGGGGGGGCAGAGTGGCAGCATGTTTTTTTGGTGCTTTTTTAAAGAAAAAAACTTTTTCTTTAAAAAAGCACCAAACTTTTAGGGTGCGGCCTATATACGGGGGCGGCCTATATCCGAGCAATACGGTATTTAGCAGGTTTTTTCCATTAGTTTTTCCAGATGAGTAAAATATTTTTTTTACAATAAATCACCATATTTTATCATTTTTTTAATAGTAAATTAGATGATATGATAAAAATAATGGTATCTAAAGAAAGCCCTGTTTGTCCTGAAACAATATATAATATGTGTGGGTGCACAAAATGAGAAAATTACAGCTAAATAGCAACACTGAAAAATGTTAAAAGAGCCATTGTCCCAAAATGTACTACGAGAAAGAAGCAGTCTTGTCATTAAGGGGTTAAGGTACATTATTGTTACCAGTGTGAATTAATGCGAAATAGATGAGAAAAAAATAACTACTCTAGTAACGACTCTAGATGGCGCTAGCAGACCCAGAAAAGGAATCCAGAGGGTCCGCTGTATCCTCTATAAGAATCAGTGGATTTGTTGCTAGATTGAAGCAATTCAATTGCTTTACTAAACCTCATAGAACCCTCATAAACGCTGCAGCCAGAATAATCGTCCTTACCCATCTCTCTACCAACACATCTCCCTTCTGTCAGTTCCTTCATGGGTTCCTCCGGACTAATCTATGTCCAGCAATGATATTACCGTATTGGCTCGAATATAGGCCGCACTTTTTCCCCCCACTTTAAGTCTTTAAAGTGGGGGTGCGGCCTATATTCGGCGTCTAGCGCCCGACGCCCGGGACATGGAGTCCCGGGCGCCGGGCAGGCAGCGGGGTTAGGATACAGATCCCCCGCAGCGGTGCAGGGGACCTGCATCCTACTCCCCGATACGCTCAGACAGCCTCCCCTGCCAGCACTTCCCACGGGGGGGGTGCCGGCACGGGAGGTTGTCTAAGCGCATCGTCTGGACGGTCACCGGCTGCAGCGATGCGGGTAAACAGCCTCCAGGTTGTTTACCCGCATCGCCGCAGCCGGTGACCGTCCGGGCGATGCGTATTACCTCTGCCCCCAAGACTTACCGGAGCAGACTCCCGGGTGTCTTGAGGGGCCGGCAGGGGACATCTACGCAATACGCGTATACAACTTCCGGTTGTATACGCGTATTGCGTAGATGCCCCCCGCTGGCCCCGCAAGACACCCGGGAGTCTGCTCCGGTAAGTCGGGGGGGGGGCAGAGTGGCAGCATATCTCGGGGGGGGAGGACAGTGGCAGCATATCTCGGGGGGGGAGGACAGTGGGAGCATTTCTCGGGGGGGGAGGACAGTGGGAGCATTTCTCGGGGGGAAGAGGACAGTGGGAGCATATCTCGGGGGGGGACAGTGGGAGCATATCTCGGGGGGAGAGGACAGTGACAGCATATCTCGAGGGGGGGAGACAGAGTGGCAGCATGTTTTTTTTTTGGTGCTTTTTTAAAGAAAAAAACTTTTTCTTTAAAAAAGCACCAAACTTTTAGGGTGCGGCCTATATACGGGGGCGGCCTATATCCGAGCCAATACGGTATTTATAGAAACATAGAAAAATACTTCTTCGCTGTATTCATCTCTACCACTTCTGCTGGAAGGCTATTCCATGCATCCACTACCCTTTTAGTGAAGTAATATTCCCTGTTAATTTTAAACTCATTTGCAAAACTGTCTGACTCCTCGTTCTGTAATAAAGTGCAACAGATGAGGAGTGAACTTTTGGTAAAAACAGGAAGAAAATGTATTCTCAAGGAGAACATGTGGCTCTAAAGATAAACATTTTCTCGAACCTCTTATATCTTTAAAAAATTAAAAACACATCCGTTAACCCTAAGTCTCCATGGTCAGGGAAGGGGGTCTATCCAAGCACATAAAGGGTGCCAATTATGATAAAAAAAATAATAATAATAAGATTCACTTACCCTTTAAGGATTAAAAAATAAATAAAAAGCAAAGAAAAAAGTGAGAACAGAAATAAAGAAGAAGAAATAAGTAATCAAACTTCATCCGATGGTATTGGATTTATAAATCTCTGCAAGCCACGTGTAAGAAAATTGAGGACAGAGGGCTTTGTGCTTCATTGGATGGGCCCTCCAAAAAAAAAATAAAAAAGTAATAATAATTAAGGACAAATTGGGCAGTGTGTATGTAAGAAAGGGGGTTATAAATGTTTTTTTAATATATTAATTTACCTCCTTCACTGGAGAAAGCATGGCTTAGTGAGCGTAGCTTTTGGTCTGTGTCCCTCACTTTTTTTTATTTACCCCCCCCCCGTCATTATAACCAGATGATGGGGGAGGGGGCTATAAAGGGACATATACCCCCCAAGTACTTTAAAAAAAAACCCCACACACACTGTGCAGTCATCAGCACCTTTGGATAGTAGGGAAATTTGTTTTTCTTTAATTAATTTTGTTTTAATTTATTTTATTGTATTTTCAGGTGAGGACATGCAAGTTCCTATTATACTTGCATGCCCTCACAGGCCCTCACCTTAAACTCACTAAATTTAAAGTCACAGACACTTGCATGCTCTCGCAAACAACTTGCTTGTGTTAGCATGCGACAGAAGTTGTGTCTGGTCGGTAGGAATTAACTCTTAAGTTGACTGACCAGATTTTACACTGGTCCCTGGAAAGAGATTGCTGGCAGTGACTCCTTAGTTATATATCACTTTTTTTTTGCTTTAGTCCCTCCTTCCATAACTTTGAAGTTAAACAGCAACGGCTCGCTTGACTGTCAAGCTCATGATGGGAATCCTGCTGCAAATATATTCTGGAGCCCAGCCACACACAATGCAGAGACGAGAAAGGAAAATCAGTCAAATAGGATGTGGACAACCATCAGTACATACAATGTGAAGAATGCTTCAGAAACGAATGTGACCTGTGTGGTTTCCCACCCTGCATTTGCACAAAACAGATCTATAAGCATGAGCAAAACTGGTATGTAACATGCTTATTCCAGCCACTATTAAAATTCTCTTAATACATTCATCCAGATGAGCTAAGGTCATGTTTGCTAAAATTTTATACTTACGGGACTATTCTTGTCCTGCTAACCCTTCATGTCCTAGAATACTTAACAGGACACACAAGAAAGCATCACCACCCTACAGAGGAATTCCTACAAATGATCACACACCTGCTATCTTGTGATTTAGGTAAACAGGAAATCGGTCATTGCTGTGGCAGCTGATTTTAATGTGGATAAGTGCAAGATAATGCATTTGGGGCATAAAAGTATTGTATGTATAGAATATGTTATACGGTCCCAAACTCATGTGAGGAAAGGGATTCAGGGAGGGTTATTTCAGACGATTTAAAGGTAGGTAGACAATGCAGTAGAGCAGCAGGAGATGCTAGCAGAATGCTTGGTTGGTATTAGCAGTAGAAAGAAGGAAGAGCTCATGCCGTTGTACAAAGCACTGCTGAGACCTCACCTGGAGTATTGGGTACAGTAGTGGAGACGGTATCTCCATAGATATGTTGGAGAAAGTTCAGGGACGGTTCATGGATTGCAGGATGAAGCTTGCCAGGAAAGGTGAAAGGAACTTAACATATGTAGCCTGGAAGAAAGACGTAACAGACGGGGGATATGTAGAAAGTAAACATTTAAATACTTAGAGGGAATCAACAAGATAAAGGAAAAGAGTTTATTTAAAAGATTGGACTAAGCAGAGCACCCTGTTCAGTAACGGGAGGATTGTTCTTTATTTATTTCCTGCTGTTTGCTATTGCAAGAGGGACCCTCCAAATGCTTTAAGCCATCCAAGTACCGTCTTGGTTACTGTATCCAAGAGGACATGGTCTTAAAATAGAGGGGCAAGGGTTTAAAAGTAATATCAGGAAATATTACTATGTAGAAAGGGTAGTGAATGCATGGAATAGCCTTCCAGCAGAAGTGGTAGGTAATACAGTGAAGGAGTTTAAGCAAGCATGTGATAGGCATAACGCTAAGCTATAGACCGTATTTGCTCAATTATAAGAAAAAAAGCCTGAATATAAGACTACCCTATAGGAAAAAAAGTTTTACTCGTAAATATTAATTCACATGTAAACTATTTTTTCATATTTCATAAAAACTACGATTGCAAAAAATGCATTTTTATTTCCATTTATTTGCTAACCTGTCCTAGTTATGCACATCTGCTTCCAGATATGCCTTATACCCCCCCATTATGTCACTCTGTCCCAGATATGCATTTTAACCCCCTATATGCCACTCTGCCTCCCTGATATTCCCTTTAACCCCCTACATGCCACTCTGCCTCTCTGATATTCCTTTTAACCCCTATATACCCCCAAATGCCCCCAAATGCCACACTTACCCTTCCCCGACTTACCAGCGCTTCAGATTCCTTGGTGGGTGTCTAGTGGGGGCAGCCACTGGAGTTCTGTGCGATACGCTAAGACAACCTCCACTACTGCCGGCACTTCCGCTGGGGCTTCTATGACTGAGCACCAGAAGGTCATGGGATGCCGGCACTTCGTTATAGAAGCCCCAGAGGACGTGCCGGCAGCAGCAGAGGTTGTCCGCACCATCGCGCAGACCTCTGCCGGCTGTGAGAGAGGAGGATCTGGGTCTCCTGCAGCGCTGTGAGGGATCTGGATCTTAGTCATGTAGTCAGACCTCTATTTGAGATCTGATTTTAAGACAACCTCAAATATACGACAAGGGGTATTTTTCAGTGCATTTGCTCTCAGGGTCATTTAATTGGAATACAATTAAATAAAACTCGTTTACTCGTTTTTTGCCAAGGCTAACATGTCTGTATACATTGGAGTTTTTTTCCATGGGACTTTACCTTTGATGGGTAAGTAATGTCCCTTTTTATCAAGGATCAGCAAATTATATAAAAGTGACAGCGCACTGACCCATAGCTAAGCATCACTTCACGACAAAGCCAGAAAGCTCTAAGATTTTAATGTAAAATCCAGTAAAACAGTCTTTTTAAACTGCTGCTAATGCATTCTATTATTTCACAAAATGTAAATATAGAATGCTATGCTATTGTTCCCCATATTTGTATCACTAGGGTACAATGTTTAATAATTGGCATTTCTCTCCCATTACACGTGTTTTTGGGTCTCCTATGAGTCCTCTCTCTCTTTATGAATCCTATTTACAAAGTGAACCAATTGAATCAAGTTATGGAATGCAAGTTTTGTTAAATCTTTCTGAGACTTTATATTTAAGACTAATGAAGGTCTATAGAGGAATGGACTTCATTAGCATTGCCATTAAGTGACAAATGACCTACCGTCTTGGTTACTGTATCCATGAGACTGGGAATTGGCAGGGTTACCCAATGCAGTTTCAGGGATCCTCGTACTACCACCACGGCTGTGCCTAGGGGTCCAAAAGGCCTTTAATCAGGAACTGTAGGTGGCAAAGGGCTCAAAACAAAAAATGTTTTAGCAGTGTTTAGTTTTAAAATAGGTCACCCCTGTTTAGTAATGGGAGGATTGCTCTTTAATTATTTGCTGCTGTTTGCTATTGCAAGAGGGACACTCCAAATGCTTTACGCCATCAGGAAATATTGCCATCTGGGACGAGGAAAAAGTCATATAAAAATCACACCTTTTAAAGGAATCAGGAAGTTGTACCGATGAAACTTTGATCTCATAACACTAATTGTTTTTATAGGTGAAACCTTCAGCGTGTGGGTTGTGGTATCGGTCATGATCATCGTATTTGTTGTGATCATCTCGGGATTTTTTATCTTGAAGCACAGATCAAATATCCGGTAATGTAAAACAGTAAGATTGTTACTAAATAGACAAATAATTTGTCTCTTTAACATGCAAAGCTGGTGTACTAATTTGGAAATGTGAAATGCTGAGTTGTATGCTATACACTTGCCATAGGTATACACACAATTACTCTTTCCCTGCTGTCTCTCCTCCATCTTCCTCTTACCTCGTATGGAGCCCTGTGGTCTGTGCAGTTGAAGTGAGCTGACCTACCTCACCTACGTTTGCATGTCCCTGCCCCAAGTTGGGTTATAAACAAAAGTCTTATTTTATACAACTGGGTTGGGATGACTGCCAAATTTCCCAAACTATTGGGTATTCCAAGACGAGTGGCTGCAGGATTTTATTTATTTTTTTCTTCTTTTTCTGCAGAGATTGTATCAGGAAGGATAAACAAAATACAGACTCCATTCAAGAATGCAGCACAAATGCACAGGTAAGAACTAATACAGCTTGTTGTTATTTGTATAGAGATTTTCGGAATATTAGTAACAAGTAGAAACTGAAGTAAAACAGCTAAACTCGCCACTCGTAAACCATAATTGTAAAAAAGTCAAGCTGAGTGCAAGCCGACAAGAGCTGTACCTGAAAATGACTTAAAGGAGCAATAAAGTAACTTGACCTCTGAATGGAAATCTTGGTTTGTCAAAAGTTAGGATGAAAGCAGAGGGAGGGGACTGGTCATACCCCCTGCGGGTCACTTATATTACCCACCTCTACAACACATTCAAGATACACTATATGACCAAAAGCAAGTAGGCACCTGACCATCAGGGCCGGCCCTACCATGGAACAGAGCGGGGCAATTGCCCCCAGGTGGCACTTTGCCGCCCCAATCACCTTTAACAAAAACCCATCCATCCCATTAGAGGCATGATCTTGGGCCTCAGTATAGGTCAGAAGGTCGGGTGGGTATCAGTCCATTGGGTAACTCAGTAGTATATCTTCCCCTGCACTACATTATTAACACTACCTTTCCCAAACCCTAAAAAAACAGCCCTAGACCATTATCCTTCCTCCACCAAACCTTACAGTTGGCACTATGCATTCCAGTAAGTAGCGTTCTCCTGGCATTGCTAACAATTGCTCTTAAAGTTACACAAAATGGAAAAATAATAATAAAAAAAAAAAAAAGAAATTCCTCCGTCCCCCTACACGGCCAATGAAAGCGCAATAATATATACTCTGTGCCGAAATTTATATGTTTATTCCTGTGGTGTGTTGTAAATGACACTACGGTTTTATATTATTGTGTTTCACAGGATGCAGAAGAAGTGGAGCCGTATGCCAGCTACACTCACAAAGTGAACACTATTTATAATTCTCGGCCTGATATCTCAAAATCAGACAAAATCTACTGGACAACAGCCACGGGATCCTGAGGAGCACGAAAGGAGTCGCAGACTTTTTATAATATTTGTAAAAGTAACAGGGTAGCCAAAACCCTTAATTGCAATGTAACATGCATCCCCTGCAGGAGCAGGAAGGATTTTTACTAGCATTTACAAAATGGCTGGATCCTTTCTGTGCTCCTATAAGGGGTCTCTGCTTTTGCTTTTTTAAGTGATTTTAATTTAGACAGGACTAGTCAGTGAATATCGAAGATGCCAAATGTATTCGGGCTGGTGTGGCTTTAATCCAAGCACATATTTCCAGCCCTACTTTTTTTTGTGGGGGTATTCCAGGCTGTCATTAGTTTATTCTCACCTTTGTACTGTATTTGCTTGATTATAAGATGACCCCGATTATAAGACAACCCTCAAAATTTGAATATTAATTTAGGAAAAAAGAAAAAGCCTGAATATAAGACTACCGTATAGGAAAAAAGTTTTACTAGTAAATATTAATTCATATGTAAACTATTTTTTCATATTTAATAAAAATAATGATTGAGAAAAATGCATTTTGTTTTTATTTCCTTTTATTTTCCAAGCTGCTCCCCAGTTAGGCACATCTTCCCCCCAGATGTGCCTTATACCCGCTTATATGCCACTCTGCTCCAGATGTGCCTTATACCCCCCCTATATGTCACTCTGCGTGATGCGCATAGACAACCTCTGCTTCTACCTGGCTCTTCCGGGAGGTCGTGTGCTCAATCATAGAAGCCCCAGTGGAAGTGCTGGATGGAAGCAGAGTTTGTGTAGATGTTCATCGGCTGCCAGAGAGGGGGATCCAGGTCCCCTCCAGCACTGCAGGGGATCCTCCACTCTGGCAGACAGTGAATGTTTTCATGATGCATAAGAATAGCACAGAAATGAGGATGTTAGCTCCTTAAAAGACTTGAAGTACCATACACAACTAAGATTTCCTAAAGATTCTCTACCCTTTGTACCTTACACAATAAATCTCATACAAAAACCCATCCATCCCATTAGAGGCATGATCGTGGGCCTAAGTATAGGTCAGAAGGTCGGGTGGGTATCAGTCTATTGGGTAACTCAGTAGTATATCTTCCCCTGCACTACATGTCCTTCAGAGATCATTACATGTTCTTCAGAGGAATATGACATCACATCCTGAAGATTTACAAAGGGAGCAGAAAGAGTCCTTGAGATGCTGGAAGCCCTGTCATGGGTCATTTCGCCTAAATACATTACCGTGACCAATGTATTGCTTTTAAATATACAAAAATCCCCCCCCCCAGCACTTAGGTGAGGCATATTAAAAGACTTGAGCAATAGTATAATCATATCGGAACCCTCTAGGTCTTGGGGGAAGGGGCAGATTCTTAGGGGGCACTGAGGACCACTCTATGAACCCATAGACATTCAGCCTGTTGAGGACAATTCAGCCCATTTACCCTCCTTCTGTCTTTCTGGAAGTTTTAGGAAACATTCATGTTCATAATAGTTGGTGAATTCATAGTTGGTAAAAAACTTCTATTTATGAAGACCTGTTTGGTGTTCAACATGTTAATGTGCTTTCAATGACCCTTTGTACTTCCTAGTTTTAGTTCTTGTTTACAGTAATAGTAAATATATTTACTGTTATATTTTTCAGATTCAGTTTCTGTATTTAAATAGATTACTTGTACCATATTGCTGCCCATATTACTTAATACAAATGTAATATGAATTATATCCCCTACGAGACCGGGACGTACCTGGTACGCCATGGTTACATGGTAGCTGCAGACCGGGATATACCAGGTACGTCATCTCAAAAAAATGCCCCCACGTTGCCACAATCGTGGTGATTGAGGGGGCGCTGCTGCCAGCCCCCACCCCCTTCATTGCTCAATTAACCCCTTCAATGCCGTGATTGTGTATGACCCCATCGCAGCATTGCAGGGGTTAATAATAGTCCCCACTAGGGTTGCCACCTTTCTTGCAAAAAAATACCTGCCATGCTAATTTGCATAATTATATATTTGTGACATCACAGAATCATAATGTGCACCTACCCCCCAATATTTCCTGTCACAGAAACATAATGTGCACCTACCTCCCCTCCCCCCAATATTTTCTGTCACAGAAACATAATGTGCACCTACCTTCACTCCCAAAAAATATTTCCTGTCACAGAAACATAATGTGCACCTACCTTCCCTCCCCCCCAATATTTCCTGTCACAGAAACATAATGGTCACCTACCTTAGTTTACTTTTATCAGTGCAGGCAGGAGTAGGGACGTAAGGCTTTTTCCTCCGAGTCCACAGGCAGCGAGCTTGCACAGGCCGGCCGGTCTGTGGATGCTGCCACACTACAGAGCGCTGGGGGAAGTGACGTCATGAAATTAAACATCACTTCTCCCCAGCGCTCATCATGCCGTCGCGCAGGGCCGGACTGGGAATGAAAAGCAGCCCTGGATACATTTGGAGACCAGCCCAATATAGTTTATCTTGCGTTCGAGCTCTTATACCCACACGGCCCCCTATACACACCTGAGTCACAGGTATACAAATACCTATAAAACAAATAGTTATACAAATAACTATAAAACATTATTTTTATGGTCCCACCCCTTTTAAGACGTGGGACGAAGTGCTGAGGCTCGGCCATTAGGCGCCGCGGTGCGTGCACGCCGGCCCCTTTAATTTCATTAGGTGCCGGCAGCTAGAGGAGGCGGCTTTCTATCCCGCTCGCAGCTGCTCAGCAGTTGTTTTGAATGTCCCGGTATCCCGGTGGTCTAGTCCGGCCCTGCTCCTGCCAATCAGGATATTTAAATGCTCTAAATATCGGCTGTGCCGGTGAAATACCGGCCAGGTGGCAACCCTAGTCCCCACAGGCTTGTGGAGACTAAATATCAGTCAATGCTGTGCTTTAATGGAGCATCAGCATTGAAAGAGTTAAAAATTTGCATGTTCCAATTTTTAACCTGCAGTGCCAAAGAGACATGCCCTACCCATGTATATGGGTAATTTTATGTACCCAGGAAAGAAAATACTGAAATACTATGTTCGGATTAAATGGGTTTGTTAAAAATGAAAATAAATTAAATTTTACTGCAATGTTTAGGACAGACTGGCACTAAAATGCTTAAATAAAACATGTTAAAATGCCCCAAGTAAAATACTTTGCGATGTCATCTTCCAAAAAATATATACTTTTGTTGACCAGTTTTTCTTTTTCTGGCTGCTATTTGGGCGCAACTGCCAGGATACCACATTTTTGGTAGTTTAAAAACAGCGATGCGCATCATTCTTATTTAACCCCGTAAGTGCCAAAATAAATGAAAATACCAGGCATATGAGGTGTTTCCAAAAACAGGACAAATACATAAATACACATTTGGAGTTTGTTTTTCCCATTTGCACTGGTTATATTAAGTTTTTATAGATGAAACTGTGTACATATTTCCTTTTTTTCTAATTTTCCCCCACATTTTTAGATATTTTTCATACTTAATGATGGTTTATATATATATAATTATTATTTCAAAAGAAAGCCCTACTTGTGCTGGAAAAAAAAGTATATGATTTGTGTGTGGGGGGCACTAATTGAGAAGAGAGAATTTACAGTTGAAGAAAGACATAGCAAAACCACAAAAACTGCTCTGGTCTTTTAGCGCAAATATGGTAAAAAAAAAAATCCGGGTCCTGAAGGGGATATTTTTTGATGTGTGAAAACCACAAATTATTATTTTGTCTTACACTTTTTAAAATATATATTTTTTATTACTACAAATACCAATAAAACAGATACGTGGAGGTATAACCAAAAGGGAGGGGCTTAACCAGGAAGAGATGTGATCATGATAGGGCATGGCTGAGGAGAGGCATCACCATGGCGGGCCCATGACTTTTTGTCACATGATTAAAACACATATTCCTGACACTCATACTTAATGTGAATATTTATATATATATATATATATATAGTGCCCTCCACTTATATTTCACAGAAGACTGTGAAAAATTGATTTTATTGCTTGACCTTTTCTTCAACAATACACAAAAATACTCCGCTCTGGTTTATATCAAAGAATTGCAAACACAACACAGATTTATCCCTTTTGGTCAATACTTTGTGCTACCTCCTTTTGCCTACAGCTCTGAGTGTTGTCATGCCCGGCGAGGATGGAGAATACATGGCAAGGGATCTGAGACTATTCCTCCGTACAGAATCTCTCCAGAGCCTATAAATTTCGAGGTTGAGGTTGGTGGACTCTAATTTTCAGTTTACCCCACATGTTCTCTATGGGGTTTAAGTCAGGGCACTGGGATGGCCAAGGTAGGTCTTTGATTTTATGGTCAGTAATCCATCTTTGTGTTGATGTCGATGTATGTTTTGAATCATTGTCCTGCTGGAAGATCCAACCATGGCCCATTTTAAGCTTTCTGGCAGAGACACTCAGGTGCTCACTTAATATCTGTTGATATTTGATTGGGTCCATGATGCCACATATCCTAACAAAATGTCCAGGTCCTCTGGCAGAAAAACAGCCCCAAAACATTAAAGAGCCACCATCATATTTAAGCACGGGCATGAGGTACTTTTCCATATGGCTATCTCTCTGTGTGTGCCAAACGTACCTCTGGTGTTTAAATTATTACCATAAATCTCTATTCTGGTTTAATCTGATCATAGACGAACTTTCCGAAATTTTCCAGCTGTGATCCTTGGAGATTTTTTGGCCACTCGAGCCATCCTCTTCACAGTGCGTTGAGACAATATAGACGCATGTCCTCTACCAGGTTAATTCATAACATTCCGAGTTGACCGGAACCTCATAATTATTGCCCTGATGGTGGGAATGGGCATTTTCAATGCTTTTGCTATTTTCTTATAGCAGCTTCCCATTTTGTAAAGCCCAACAACCTTTTGCACATCACAGCTATATTCCTTGGTCTTACCCATTGTGATGAAAGGGAATTTGGCCTATATGTTACCTAATATTTAGAGAAAGAGAGAGAACAAAGAAAACAGATTACTTACAAACATTATTTTAGTAATTCAATATATTTTCTTTTTTTTAGCTAAGCCTAATGACAAAAAAAAGCTAAAAGTGATATCCTCAGTCACCAGTATCTTGGCAGGCATTTTTCACTATATTATTGTTGAGCTTCAATAAAAAGTGTCTTTCGTCTCTGGCATCCACTAAAAACAGGTGATTATTGTTTCCCACACTTCTCTCTATTTTTCTGAACCTATATACCTCTCGTCAGATTTGTCTTTTGACAAAGGTGGGGTTAATATTCTGCAAAACACTTTCTAAAAATCATAGTTTAACCCCTTAAGGTCAATGGGTGGTCCCTAAACCCGTTGAAAACCTTGCATGTACGGGCTTTGTCATTAAGGGGTTAAAAATTTATCAAGGGTGGTAAGAAACCCAAGAGAGCAATAATTCTTCCAGTAGAGCTTTGGACAGTCTCTTGCACCATGATGAGATATACAGCATGCTACGATTATCTCAGTTAATTTGGTCCAGTTGTGTGATACCCAAGGTTAGTGTGGTTGCTGCGCATGTCAGTTAATCAAAACATAATCATAAGCATCGTTGTCCTCGTGGTCATTTTTTATGATGGCGTATGTTGTAGTATCCACGGCTCTGTGGATTTTCTTTGACTCAGTGTCTCCAAAGTCAATAGTTGCGTAATGTAGGTCATTGGACGTGACTGTTTCCTTTCCAGACTCCACCTGATAAAAAGAATAAAAAAAATTAACAAAATCAGGGCTAACCATAATTTTTTCACTTTTTGTTTAAATGAAAAGAATGTGAGCTGGAGTAGAGCAGGCTCTGTACTCAACAACTGGGGATTATTCACCAAGAATTGCTTCTCTCGTGTACAGCACCAGGGCTGGTGCCAGCAAAGTATTCTAGCCTAGACCTACGGAAACAAGTCAAAGAGTTTACAGTCTCTCTGCTGCAAAACCAAGGGGTGATTTGCCCTCTGGGTCGATCTGCCCTCCCCCATACCTCTGATGAAGGGGCTTCATGCAATCTTTGAGTTGCCCAACTGTGAGTGATAGTGATAACCCAGCAGTGATGATGATGATGACCACGGAGGGATCAAAACCAGAGCAATATTAGTCTCTAATAAAATAGACTTTCTACAAAGCATGGGCAAGACAGAGTGGTATCGCTGTTGATTGTTAAAAAACGACATTAAACCTAGAACCTGATTTTCCGATGAGCAATCTGTTGCAAATTCAACTTTTTCTGAAACAAAATAAAATATAAAATTTAGAACATATAAATGAATTAATGATTTTGAAACACGGCAAGATTATTTAGTTTCACATATCAACATTTTTGAATGTAAAATGTAATACAAGTTGATCGAATAGTGAAGATAGACTCCTGATTTATTGAGGGCGCACAATTTGTGTGGGTTAGGGACTTTTTTGTACCAATTAAGACTTATTCTTTTGTCTCCTATGACCCAAGCTCATGCTGGAATGTAGACTAAAATGGATTACAGGTCTAAATCTTTTTCAATGTAGACATCTGAAGGCAAGGTCAAGAAAGGTTCAAATATGGTTGTCTTTAATGGGGCGTTTCTATGTCTCTGAAATCTAGGTGTAGCATACGTGCCAAGGGTAACCTCTGACCAAAATCCAGGCCCTTCAGTATCACTTCAATTTTTTGTTGACTCATTGGCAGAACATCAACAGAGGTTCATGTCCTTCACATCAAAACATAATCAAAACTCATATAAACACTTTTCCATTAAGAATACAATTTCTGTGGTTACTGTATATTTACAATGAATATTTTGAATGATCTGAAAATATTTACCTTTATTAAAACTGGACTGTGTCCTTCTGTGTGATAAAAGATAATAGATTAATACAAGACTTCATAATACATTTTTTTAAATTATTTTTTCATGTGACAGGCTAACTTTATAAATGCATGACATTTTGTAATGCAATGAAACATTAAGCAACCTTACCTTCAGGTAGAGCCCTGCACGGGACTACTTTTTTAATCCCGCTCCCGCCCGCTCCCGCCCGCTCCCGCGGATTTTAATCCCGCTCCTGCCCGCTCCCGCAATGTGGGTGTTCCGCTCCCGCCACATTTGTGGCCAATCCCGTCCGCCTCCTTACCTGATTTCCTGCGCAGTCCCGCGCGGCTGCCCTCGAGTTGTTCCCTCACGGCGTCTCTTCTCTTGCTCCGCCCAGGAACAAGGCGGAGTCACAGGAAGTGACGTCACATCACGTGACTCCGTTTTGTTCCTGGGCGGAGCAAGCTAGGAGACACTGTAAGGGAGCAGCAAGAAGGCAGCCTTGCGGGACTGCGCGGGATTACCGGGACCCGCAGGTACAGTGCCTGACCGCACGCTCCCGCCCGCAGCCCCAGCAAGACCGCCCGCACCCGCAAGTTTTTTGGCGGGTCCCGCGGGACCCGCCTCCCAGTGCAGTCCTCTACCTTCAAGTGCCTTTAAGACACAAAACCCTGGAATATGACATCTTGGAAGGGGATGTCCATCAAGCTCATATAGGTGTGATGGTCAGGTGTCCACATGCTTTTGGCCATATAGTGAATATGTGTGGATCTCAACAATAGAAGTTTGCCCAGGGACACATTTTGTCTATATACCTGATTTGATGGGTAACGGCATTATACTAAAAATCTACCATATTGCTTGGATAAGTTGCCCACATCCCCTCTGCGCTATATTACAGCGCATTTCAAATGACCACAAACTATTGCTTTCCATTTGTGCCAATATAATGTTTTTTTTTTATTTTTAAAAGTCTATCACGTCCAGACACGTATAGAAAACCGCAGTCCTCAGCCCTGAATGTGTGGTGGTTAATAGTCTAAGAGATGTTTTGAGATGTTTGATGATCTTAAAGTCTTAACGTTTTGTACTTAAAAGGAATTCTATCACTGTTTGTTTAAGATTTGTGTCGCTCTTGTTTTAAACTGTATTCAGTAAAGTTTTAAAATGAAAACGTTGTGGGAAAGTATGATAGAAAGCAGGAACAATTAGTGAGGGCAATGTGGTTGTTGGGAGTTTTTTTTTTCGAGACAGAATTTCAATTCTGTGCTTTCCTTTTTAAGATGACTTTCTTAAAAAATAAGTTGGATTTTTTAAAATTGACAGTGTTACAACATTTTGTTACAGAAAGGAGAAGCGGGCCCTGCTTTGCAAGCGCACAATGTGCCGTATTAGGATCGTGAGGAGGATGAGATAGAATGAGAGAAACATATCATAAAGAGTAAGGGATGTCAATATGTACAGCTTAGAGGAAAGGTGAAGTAAGGGGGAGATGTGATAGAAACATTTAAATACTTAAAAGGATTTAACAAGTGCAACAGGGAAGTAAAGGTGGAGAAATGCTAGAGGCCATAATCCAGTGCTTGACTCCCCCTCCCCCGCCATTGTAACTAGAAACCACTTCCTGGCACCCAGAGTTTTGCAGGACAAGGTTGTAAAATCTAGTCATTACCACCATCATGAATCCAGCACCATATGCTTTCCTGCAGGCAGCGCTGAAGTAGGGGCTCCCGTAGGAAAGCATAGGGTGCCGGATTACAATGGCATCAGATAAGCAGAGTCATGGCATCAGATAAGCAGAGTCATGGCACCTCTCCACAAGAGGAGATCGGGATGGAGGAGGAGAAGTGTATGTGAGTGTGTGTGTATACCGTAGTGTCAGAGTCAGTGTGTATGTGTGTATATGCATAGTGCTACACTAAGTCTGTGAGTGTATACGGTTTACTGGTCTACTCGAGTCAGCATGTCTACTATATTGTAGTGTCAGATTCAGTGTGTATAATGAGTGTGTACTTTATATATGTACAGTATTAACCAGTACGTGTGTTTGTTGTTGCATAGTGTATGCATGTGTGTAAGAGTGTGGTGGTAGTGTTGTGTATATTACAGCATTAGCATGTGTGTGTACATGTCAGCATATCGTGTCAGAGTATGAGTATTAGTGTATGGTGTTAGCATGTGTGTATGTCAGAGTATGTGTATTAGTGTATGGTGTTAGCATGTATGTGCGTGAGCGTATGATGTTATACATGCCCGAATCTATAATGAATGGAGCCGTCATCTACACACAGAGCAGATAAAAGCACTGGCGTTTTCATGCGTGTTTCATGGTAAATCTTATAGGAACGCTCTTGATTTGGTGATTTAGCTTCATGTCTTATCTTAATTAGCTTTCTATTAAAAAGTGGCGGGTGCTTTAAGGGAAAGAAACGCAGAGCAGAGAAAAGTAAGAATTAGTCATTGTTGATACATGAGAAAAAAATAGATAAAAAAACACTTTATTAGCGGTTCTTTGGAAAGACTTGAGAAAGATCTCTGGCCAAAATGTTGAAAACGAAGTAAAATGGGGAAGAGTGCATGCACGCTACAATGTTTTACTCTTTATATTTTGGTGCTAATAAATAATATTGTGTGTTTTATGTCCTATTGCCCCAATAAAAATTATTTAATTGCAGACCAAGGGGTAATATGTGAAAATAATAACATGCCTAGGGAAGAACCAAAGCAAATTTATCAACACCTGCCATAATCTGAACCTAGAGGTTCAGAGGTTTAGATGTAATGTAACGAAGTTTTATTTTACTGAGAGAGTGAAAGATAACAGGAACAGCTTCCCGGCAGAAGTGGTAGAGGCTAATTTAGTGAGGGAATTTAAATATGCATGTGATGTGGCTCCTGAATCTAAGATGGGATCAACATACCTGGAACCTTTCTTAATGAGCTGACACTGATATTCTGGAAATATTTACCCTTCAATAGACCATTGTTAAGATTCTGTGTATGGACTCGTAAAATGTGTTACCCAAATGGCTCTAATACCGGCCCTTATGGAAACCATGACCATTAAACATACAAGTAGTTGAGTCACCTGCATTCAAGCAGGGATATCAACCATAACACACTGGAAACAAAAGAACCAATCGTGAGTCTTACATACGACCCCAGACTGTGTGACCCCAAGACTTTGTCCTTCACCTCGAGACCCTGAGACTGGGGGGGGGACCCTGAGAATTCCTGGCTATGCTGATTAGGGTCTGAGTCTTTACAGCAGGTGAAACGGGCAGTCTAGACGGGCAGAATGGTTCTTGTCTGCTGTCAGAGTCTGTGTTTCTATGCTTGGGCAATAATGAATTCATTGGAGAGATGGCATTGGCATGGAAATCAACCAACCAGACATACATATTTTTGCAAGCTGTTCTAAGTACTTTATTATTAATATTATTTATTGTTTTATATAGCGCCATCAAATTCCGTAGCGCCGTACAACTTTATATATTACACTGCAGTACAGAGACAGAGCTGCCATTCGTTTTCTGTGGTTTTGTCTAGAAATGTTGCAGCGACCGATCCGAATTAAGCTGCAGAATTTTTTGGGGGGTAAAGAATAAATACGTGTTTGATGCACGTAGTAATGTGGATCGTAATTGAAATGAGCTATTTTCATCAATGTAAAAGATTTGCGTGCTTACCTCGCTGACTTTCGAACACAGTTCCCCATTCTTCCGCACCTCTTCTTTTTGATGCGCCGCTTCCTCTGTGAACCTGAGAAAGCGGCTTTCATGCGCTTTCGATATATCGATCGAGCATCGTGCGCACAAATGAACCCACAAAATGAAAAAAACTGGCAGGAAACTGAGATTACTCACTTCCTTACTTCAAGAGAACTTTAAAAAAAAATATATATATGGTATATAGCTTACTTACTCTATTTCTTTTTTTTTTTTTTTTCAAAACGGAATTAGAATTGCTTTTCTACTTTTCGGATAGTCCCTGAAGTCAGATTTTAAGGGGGGGAAAACCTATATTTACATTATTCAAGATGTATCTCGATGTTATTATTCATTATTATATGACGCATGGGCACTGCCGTAAGGGCAATAGGGGTCAAATGCCCCCCCAAGGAAACACCCTGTTCTGCCCATTCCAAGCTTTGCATAGGGCTAATATGTTGCCCCCACCTGGAAAAAATGTCCGACGCTGCCCATGCTTATAAGATTCATCCCGATCTTTAGGCTGCCTTTACCTATTGACCTTATAGTCCAGGGGAGTGTTGGCAAGGGGGGCAGAACGACAATTGCCTGCCCCCTGGGTTGCTCTCATTTGAACATCCAGGGCCACTGCCCTGGATTTCTATATTATGCTATATTAACAAGTATTCTATGTCTGGATCCTTTATGAGATTCATAATCTATGTAGACCCCTTTTTTGATGGAATTACGTTGTATCCCAAATAACTTCTAATCTGGACAACAGGTTGTGTTTCTGCCCCCTGGCCAGATGATGGCAGGCCCTCTTCTGATCATAAGTCCATCATGTGATCCGAAGGACACCAAGAGGAGAAACGTAAAGAAACCCAGGCAAAAGTCATAATATGGCTTTAAATAATGACTGAAATTACATCGCAAATATACTTACTACCCAAGTTTTGTAGAGGCTCATAGGGAATTCCTTTTGGAAGTGAGATTATTGAGCCTGATTACTCCATGAGGGGACTGGCCCATAGGCATGTGACCACTAATGGCATATTTTATTCTTATTTCAATCACGTGTGCTCATAGGCTTAGAAGTCATGTGATAAAGCTGCATAAGGAAGTATTTGCGTGTGTCAACTGGGAATTACACAAGTTTTATCATCATGACTTGCTGAGTCAGCATAATTCCAGTGTCTATAAGCAGAAGCAGTGTGATATTCGAGAGATATATCTCTAGCAGCATTTTTATTTTAGATTTTCAAACATTTGGCTATTTTTATGTTACAAGGCCTTGGTTGTTTCAGTTGCTTCTTCACAGAATACCATTCCATCACAATTAATATTAACAGACACCCAGGGCCCCCAGCTGGTATGTGTTATCATTGCCCCCAAACAGCTTATCTGTGCCTTCTTTGCCCCTTACCCACACCTTCTAACATACACTCTGGCACATATATGCACACATGCTTACACAAATTACACACACTTATTCATACTCACTAACACATACATTCACACACACACACACAGACATCCATGCATACAAACATCATACAAACATCCAAGCATACAAACAAACATAAATCCTTGCTCCTGCTTACCTCTCACTGCTCCTGTAGCTTTCTCTCTCTCTGTCTCTCTCTCTCAAAATAGGGCACTTCAGGGCACTTCTGACCTGGAGCGGTGCGGTCCAGGTCAGAAGGGCCCTTTCTAAACAAATTTGACCTGGCACCAGGAGACAGGAAGAAGGGGTCACACCAGGCCCCCTAGAAGCACGGGCCCCTGTGACCCCTGTAGTTACGTCAGTGGTCCTACTCTATTATCATTTATTGTTTAATAAAGCGCAATCAAATTCCATAGCGCTGTACAATGGGTGAACAGGACATAACAAGTAGTATGTAACGTAACAAATTGACTTACAGAGACAACAGGTGAGGAGGGCCCCTGTTAATGGCTCCTGGGGGCTGCATTTCTTCAGTGCCCTCCCGATTAGGACACTTACACTTGCTATTATGTTTCCAAATTTCCATAACCGTTCTGGTATCACTAATAGGTTTTGTTTCTTCTTTGGGCTTTCCCAACCTCACATATAAAAGCACAAAGTTTCACAACCCGCTGCTTCCTGCACGATGAGGCTGATCCCTTTGCTTTGTTGCTTCGTTCACTGTGTTACAGGTAAGGGTTTTTCAGATCATTTTGATTTTTTTTATAGACTATTTTTTTTTATTTTGTCAGTGACAACGGAAGAGAGAGGCTTGGGAGTAATCATTTATTAAAGCCTCTTTAAAGGCTATTTTATGTGTATATGTGAATCAGTGCGTATGTGAGATATATAATATACAATGTATTTTCTGTGTATGTGACAATGCTCATATGTGAATATATATATATATATACACCTGTGATCTCATCCGCTTCGAAGTGTTCCTGAATGGCAGAAATAAAGTGTGGTCACCCTAATACACAGTCCACAGATTTTTCCTGCTGCAGCTCTGAGACTTTTGAACATTGGCTAGTCCATGCATACACTTCCCTTTCTGTGAAGTGATATTTCCTGATGTTACTTTTAAACCTTTGCCCCTCTAGCTTACGACTATGTCCTCTAGCTTACGACAATGTACTCTGCCCTTTGGTTTTTATGCCCCAGATGCATCACTTTGCATTTATCCACATTAAACGCCAGATGCCACAGCTCTGACCATTTTCCCAGTTTACATAAATCACTTGCCATTCGGCTTCTCCCTCCAGGAACATCAACCCTGTTGCAAAGCTTTGTGCCATCAGCAAAAAGACACACCTATCCATCAAAACCTTCTGCAATATCGCTAATAAAAATATTAAAGAGAAATATATGGATAAAATATTCTTCAATATATTCTAATACTGTCTTATTGTTATTACTGTGTGTCGTAGTCATTGCCCTGGATGCCCAGTCGGGTAGAGGCGCTGCCAATGCTATGTACCCCATAGGCTTAGGGTCCCCATGTAAAGCAGGAAGAGCTAACTGAAGGAAAGGGCCAGGGGGGTCAGTTACATATATATGTATATATATATATTTTTTTTAATTACTGTATCTTTAGATGGACAGACCTGCCTGAAGTACAGCTGATGTTACAAATTGTCCCATTTCCTTATTGTGACATGTCTCTGTTATTGGTCCGTTATGACAGGTTTACTAAAAGTCGTTACTGTTGGGAGGCTTTCTGCACCGATCGGCCTTGATGTGACTCTCGAATGCCAACTAAAAGCCAACATGAGGCCTGACTTGCAGCAAATTACATGGCAAAAGGAGTCGGGTAACTTCACGGGACCGATGGCGACCTACAGTAAACGTGGGAAAAGGTTAATTGGCTATTATTCTAAACGTATATCCCACTTCACCGAGGTAACATCCAACGCGTGGACGATCACAATCCGCTCAGTGAAGCCAGAAGATCAAGGATGTTTTAAATGTATCTTTAATGTGTATCCATTTGGAGCAAATTCTGCCGAGGTTTACCTCGATGTCTATGGTAATAACAAATGTGTGAATGTGGAATTAGCTGCTTATCCGTTGTCTTCAGCCAGGGCCAGACTGCAGATTTAAATCACCCTTTGCACTTTAAGGCTAGTTGGGAATAAATGATATTTGTGGCTCTTACATTTTGCAGCGCGTGGCCTGCTGTGCAGGCAGCTGTATGAATAAGTTACCCATGCCACCATCTGCGGGATTTGTGCTAGCCCTGTCCTGATTTTAGCAGTAAATTATAGCAGGGGGGTTGGCACCTTCTGTCCCAGGGTGGAAGGTAAAGCGTAGTGGCCCCAGGAAACAGATGGTGGCCCTGGGGGCTATGGCTGGTACTGTTTGTGTATGTAAGCTACTGGGGGGGCACTCGGGTGCCCTCCCCGGTAACTTACATATGCATTCACTGTAACACATGAACATTCACACACACTCTCACAAACACAGACACTAAAACATACTCCATCACACCTCTATCACACATGACACCCTTACCTTCCCCAGAACATTTCCTAATGGTTTCTCACCAACAGTGCAAGCGGCCTTGCTCTCACCCCAGTGTCAGGTTAATATCACATTACCTGACCCCGCTGTACTCCCTCCTCCGTGAATGGGCCAGTCCAAGTTGGCCCAGCCCTGTTAGAAGAATTCTGGACTGGCCCAGGGAGGAACTTGCCCCATGCCCCTGGGACAACCAGTTCCTTGCTGGTGGCCACTTGGATGCAAGACCTGAATTTCTATGGTATTCAAGTCCCTGGACAGGAAGGTTCTAGGGTCTTGAGAGATACAAATATATTACCATAAAATTCTGGTTCCATTAACTAACTTTAGATGTAAGGAGGCAATACTTACACAATATCACAGTTGCACTGATATACTGATATCCATTCAAGGATCTTTGCCATTAGTATTTTTGCTGAGGATACTGTTACTTTAATATAGTCTTGGCTCTTTCAATTTAGAAATGAAGTTATCCGAGCCGAAGTTGGAAGTATACCCTCTTATCGAATCGAAAACCTCCATGGAATTATATACTGTCAGCTGTAGCGTAACTGGTAAACCAGAGCCAAGTATCGAGTGGAACCTTTCAGGGAATTTACAAGAACAAACTTACAGATTCGTGAACCCTGACCAAACTGTTACAGTCATAAGTAACTTTACCCAGTGGGTCTCAAGACTAGAGCAAGAAACGGTGACCTGCGTGATAATCCACCCTGCTAAAAATATATCGCTCTCGAAAACCATAAATTTACCAGGTAAGTTATTCACTTTTTAAAAAAACGTGCAACATTTTTATTAAATCTCTTATTAAAAATGATTTAATAAATAGGGTATAAAGGTAACTAAAAATAAACGCCTTATATCACTCAATAGAAACAAAAAAAAAAATCTTTTAATTTTACCCTAAGTTAAAAATAAAAAAAATAAAAAAAAAACCTGCCTACCCTCCACCTCTATGTCCCTCTGGTTGTGGGGATGAGATCCATCTGACTACCCTTTGGATGCCATGAGGGTCGCTGTCCATCCCCTTGGTGATCAAAGGGTGAAAATCCTGTGGGGAAAATTGTGTGGCTAGATGCTACTTCAAGATGATCGGGCCGGGACTGACCATCTCGGTCAAGTAACTGGTAGAAACATTCAGAGTATACTTCAGAACTCCTTGGTGGTTTACATTGTTTAGTCTATTTGATTCTATTGAAAATACCCCAAATAAATACCCAAGTTTCCCATTCTTTCATACATTATTATTAACCCCTTAAGGACAATGGGCGGTCCCTAAACCCATTGCAAACAATGCATTTTGAGCCCGTACATGTACAGGCTTTGTCATTAAGGGGTTAATATCTGCATTACTACATGTTATCTATACCTCTCTTTGTAGTTGATGGTGCCCCCTAGTGTTAAGAGTTGCTATATTATTAATTTCATTTTGGCATCTGTTGAGTGATGAGTGATGTAGGAAGTTCGTTATCAGTTAACAATATATTTGTTCTAGTTTTGAATACAACATTCTATAATCTGTAACCTTTTTTAAAGTACTTTTTCTTATTACGCTATCCATGTAGCGAAGTGCATGGAATTACCCATATGTCATTGTTACCCCTAGTTACACATTGAGTCTATTAAAAAAGCCCCAAATGAACCAAATCAAGCCCCAAATGTAACACTTTGGGAAAGTAACCTAGCTGATCTTGAAGGCAACAAACCCGTTACTGCCAAGACGTCCTCAGGGGCCCAACCCAAATATTGCCATGATAGACACCCAGTGGTTAGATGCGGTACTGCAAGTAAAACACATTCATGCATTCAAACCAAAGCAATATGACAATTTTACCTGTTTAGGAGGCAACCCCTAATCACTAAGTTTTTTCTTTTCATGTAATAGAAAGGGATTATCCTATTCAGCCCAGTGCCACGATAGTAATATCCATCGTAGTTAGTACTATAGTACTTATACTAATTGTGACGTCAGTGACTTTTGTCATCGTTTGCCGTCGAAGATACAGAAGACAGACGGAGTACAAGGTAAGCTGTTACAAAAATTGTCTCTGCTATATATTTTAACCTTTCTAGTTTCAGACCTGAGACTTTTATATTTTAATAACTTCCCTACAAGTGTCTATGAGGATTTAACAGCCCAAAATCCCCCCCCCCCGAATCTGAATATTAATTTAGGGAAAAAAAAAAAAGCCTGAGGGTGTCGAGGAGGGAAAATAGAGACATTATAGAAGAAGCACAGATGTAGTTGCACCAAAGCCACCCCAGGACCTACCTCGGCCACCGTTGTCTTCTTAATGGAGCAATAAAGTAAATACCTGGTTCAAAGGTGAAGAAATGTTTGAACAAGAGGTCATAGTCTAAAACTAGCGGCCAGATGTTTAGATATATTCCACCGGAGTTTTATTCCACTTGCTAGATAAGTGGAACAGCCTTCCAGCAGCATTAGTAGCGGTTAGGACAGTGAAGGAATTTACACAGGCAGGGAATAGGCATAAGCATATCTTGAATATATGACGTGGCCAAGGACCTTATAACAGGAGAAAAAATGGGCAGATTAGTCTGATCAAAGGGTTCATATTCTGTGCTTATAGCTGCAAATAAATATTGAGGATTTCGTGTGTTTCTGTTTTTTTGTAATGTGTGTAATAATATTTCTAATGTATATTTGCTTTCGTTTAGTTTGTCTGTCCATCTTAACATCCTTCGTTAGAAGAAAATATAAAAATGTATGGTTGTTAGTGAATGTTCAGAGTGACCCTTTCTGCCGAAACTCCAGAGGAAGGACAAAAATGGCCCCTGCGGATCTCCAGTTGAAAAGTCGCAATTTCTGCTCCCATTTATATATGAATAAATTGATGGTTTTTTTATCATATCATTCGTTTCTTCAGAAGATTCTAAAAACATGATAATGCAATTGTTTGAACCGAGTAATGTAATTTTTCCAACAACTTTACCAAATTATTTTGTATTTTGAGGCAGAAAGCATATTTATTTTTCTTTTTGAGAAAAAATAGACAGCTAAATAAAAATAATGGCAGCTAAAATATATTCTGTAAATATTTCTTTTGGAGATTTATTTATTTGTATTTTGTAGATTAAATCAAATATAAAATAAAAAATAAAAGCAAATATTCTGAGCTGTGCTGTTTGGGGACAAAGCCCTATGTGTGTATTGTGGGTGCTGGTCAGGTTCTATGTGGGCAATGTGGACGCCAGGGCTGGCCTTTGGGGTGTGCAACCTGTGATCTATGCATGTAATTTAGGAGGCATTTGTCTATTATTTGCAGTTGTGATTTCCAATTGATCTATACCTCCAACACAGGGTTTGTGTGTTATTCTGTTGATCTTTATCTGCTATACTATGTTTTTACACATTATTTAGGTATAGCTACAAATACAGGGTTTGTTTGATTCTGTTTATTTGATCTATACCTTCAATGCTGAGTTCATATGTGATTTCCAATTGATCTATACATGCAAAGCTGGGTTTATGTCTTACATTCTTTACATTCGTTGTTTATGTGATCTATGCCTGAACTACAGGGAGGAAGGAAAAGAGAGTTGTGGGTCAGTAAATGAGGCAACAAAGAGACTCTGGGGATGATTATGGGGGAGAGTGTCGGAAATCTATTTTGGGAAAATTAGGGGTCTCCAGGTGGCGACACACCTATGTCTAGGAGTAAATTGTTTAAATCCACGTAGCTCAAATAATAACAAGAAAATGCTTCTTTGATAAGAGAATGGAAAATTAAATACTGTGAAGGAGGGAAGACTGCACTGACTCTCACAGTCTTAACAGGCAAAATGGGCAGCTTCCCCTTGAACCCGCGGTTGCGACCGGGCCCGCCATTCTAAGGAGCCCGGGTGACCGCCCACGATCACTTCCGCAGCGGCCCACTACTTACCTGAGCGTTGCTCGCCATTATGCGAGCAACATCTCTCTTGTACTGCCAAGGGGATGCAGGAACCCGGCGGAGTCATGTCACGTACATCATGTACGTCACATGACCCTGCTGTGCGTCTGCTTCCCTTGTGCAGTACACAGAAGTTGTTTGCACAGAGTGCGAGCAACACAGAAGGATGCAGTGGCACAGAGACATCTGCTGTTCAGGTAATGGAGGCTGTATGAATGAGAATGTGATATTGAGTGAATAAATCAGTGAATTAATGAGTGTATGAATAAGGGAGTGCATATTTGGGAATGAGTATATGTAAATGAGGGAACTTATGAGTATCTGTGACTGAATCAATATCTGAATGAGCGAATGAGTATCTGTGAATTAATATTTGTGAATAAGTGAATAGCATGGATGTGTAAGTGGGGGGGCATGGCACATGGAGGCTGTTTTGGGGGCAGAGATGCCACAGGGAGGCTGTTTTGGTGGCAGAGATGCCACGGGCAGGCTGTTTTGGGGGCAGAGATGCCACGGGCAGGCTGTTTTGGGGGCAGAGATGTCACAGGCAGGCAAAGATGTTAAGTCCTATGTTTCCAATCTGGGTGCTAGGCAGGTTCCTGTGGACTCAATCTGGGTGCCAGGGCTGATTTGATACTAAAGCTGGATGGGTGGCATAAATACACAATGTGGTGCTGGCTGGGGCATCACATCAATCAATACTAAAGGTGGGCTGTCTGGTGGGATAAATATACAATGTGGGGCCATACACAAGGAGGGCAGCTGGGGCCATCACATAAATCCAAACCAAAGGGAGGGGCAGGCTGGGGGCATAAATACACATAGGGGTGGCTGAGAGTGATACACAAGGGGGGAAAAACACAAAAGACATAAGCAGTGTGGAAAATGTTTTTAAAAATATTGTTAACTTAACCGTCCGGTTGTTGTTGTCAGTGTTGCAGAGCCTGTCCTGGTGTGTGTGTTTGGGTGTTGGTTTTGCAGAACCCGTCCTGGTGTGTGTGTGTCTGCGTGGCAGAGCCTGTCCTGGTGTGTGTGTTTGGGTGTCTGTGTGGCAGAGCCTTTCCTGGTGTTTGGGGGTCGGTGTGGCAGAGCCTGTCCTAGTGTGTGTGTTTGGGTGTCTGTGTGGCAGAGCCTGTCCTGGTGTGTGTTTGGTGGTCGGTGTGGCAGAGCCTGTCCTAGTCTGGTTGGTCATCTGTTTCCTGGCACTTTACTTTCTGTAGGAATAAATTGAATGATTTAATTTTTACTTATCCAGAGAAAAAACGCCTCCTGAATTTGTAGTCACTTCAGGGGACAAAACTTTCTAGGCCCAGAAATCAGTGAGAGGGAAAGTAAAGGATTTGTGTTATTTACTCTATTTCAATCTGCATATTTTATTAAAAAGGATTAGTGGCACTAAATTGTGGCTTCAGGTGTATGATGAGTTTTTTTAGTGCACTGATGTACTCCCAATGCCATCACATAAGATTCTATCTTATACTATCTGCCTAGCACTGATGTTCTCTTTATCCAGTACACATGGATGCAGAGGAGTTAAGATTCTGTCTATTCTATTTCTGTAAAAAGGCCCACCAAATCCTCAGCACAAGGCCCATGATGCTATTAATCCGGCCCTGGGCATAGGGTCCAATTTTTTCAGTATTTAAAAAATGTTTTTATTACAAATATTGCATTGTTAGCTGTTTTTTTCAGGTTTTTTTAAATGGTCATAGGTGTTTCAGCCACATTCATTGCTAATACATGTATAAAATCGAGCCCATAGGCAGCCATCTCCATGCAGACATTGGCAGTAGAATGGGTCCTACAGAAGAGCTCAGTGACTTTAACCCCTTAAGGACGACGGGCGGTCCTTAAACCCATTGAAAACAATGCATTTTGAGCCCGTACATGTACAGGCTTTGTCATTAAGGGGTTAAAAATGGCTCTGTCATTAGATGCCACCTTTTCTCCAAGTCATTTCATGAAGTTTCTTTCCTGCTAGGTCTGCCCCGCGTCCACCGTGAGTTCTATTATTGTAAAGTGGAAGTGTCTCAGAGTAACAACAGCTCAACTATGAAGCATACAGAGTTCCATTTACCTCCCAACTTCTACCCCTGGCTTGGGGGGGCAGAGCTTGGGCGCCAGTGCGTCACTCAAACTGGCAGCGCCACTCTCGTATTGCACCATTCTGCACATGCGCAGTATGCATTCTCTGGTGAGATACTGAATGTCACCATGCTCTACCTTACTCCCGGAAATGGCAAAATCAGGATAGGGAGGTATGGTTTCATGTCTGCAATGAGTTAACTCGAAAACGAAAGTGAAAGTCAGCCAGACAGCGGCGGGAGTTTCAAATAAATTCTCAGTTCATTATTTCTCAGATGCAACGATCCTGCAGAGGAATCTACCGGCACAGATGGCCGCATTTTGCCACCCGTTTCTCTTCCTGCTTTTGGGTTTGACAGGCATTTCAGGTATGCTGATATTTTCTATACTATAGATTTTTATACTAATGCCCCTAAATTGGAATACAAAAAAACAATTTGTTTTATGTGCCATAACTGTAACCCTTAGCTTAGGATATCCATATATATATATATATATATATATGTATATGTATATATATATATATATATATATATATAATATTATTTTTTTTTATTGTTTTTTTTTTTTTTTTTTTCACCGGCTTTTGTCTGTTGAAGTAACAACCTTAAACAAAGCTTTCCTAAAAACGTTCCCTAGCTTGTCTTCAACGCAGCTTGCACACCGTGGGGTCATGTAATGAGACGATATGTGATGCCGCTGAACCCAGCCTCGGTCTGGCAAACGGGCTGGTGGCACATGGATTTACCATTTTATTCCGGGACTGCCCCAGTAAAACTGGGACGGGGGGGGAAACACCCTAATCCCAATTCTTAGAACAGACTCCTGTTGGAGTTGGTTCTCCATAACGCATAACGAGGTCAGTGAAACAAAACTACTTGACCTGCAAAATCCTGACTTTAGAGAGTATATCCCAAAGTTCCGTCACTTTCACATCTGAACTCGAATGCAGTCCAGAATTTTACCAAAATATGATTTTTTTTTTATTATCAGCAGGATCACAATCAGACGTCAAATGCACAACTTCAAATCCTGCCGTTTTAGGGGGCAAGGTAACCCTGACGTGTGAGTGTAAATCGCTATATTTAGATATTGAGCAGCTGACGTGGCAGAAGAAGAAGGATAATGTCCTGCAAAATATTGCCACCAAAAGCAAAAAGTACGGAGTCAAAATTGACCCTTCATGCAACCAACGTATATCTGTTAATGGCACAGAGCTGAACAGATCATCCATCACCATCTCCGATTTGAAACTGGAAGATGAAACCCTTTATATTTGTATATTTAATGTATTTCCATTCGGGGGATTCAAAGGGAAGGTCTACCTACCAGTTTCTGGTAAGTTTGATTTCATGGTTTTTTTTTTTAATTTCTGTCCATATTTAAAGGAGAAGATTCCATGAAAGTTTTTCTTCACAATGTATCCATATTTTCAAATTCATGTGTATCTCGGTACCCTGGTGATTAGATAAGTTACGGCTGTGATTTTTTGGCATGATGTGGGTACTTACTTTAGGTTGTCTTAGATTCAGGAGCTTATCCAATGCATCTTTAAGTTCCCTTAGTGTAGTAAATTCTACCACTTCTGCTGGAAGGCTGTTCCACTTATCTACCACCCTTTCAGTATATTAACAATTCCTTACATTATATCTAAGCTACTGACTCTCTTGTATTACATTATGGTCTCTTGTACTCCTCCCCTAGAATAAACTCCCTCCTGTACTTTGTTAAATGCTTTAGTAGGGCGCAGCCAATTAACCTCCTCCTTACCTACCCCAAATAAGACACCTTAGTTGGATAGAGAAGGCCACAGCTTTATTACTGGGAAGCAAAGAGTTAAAGATTACATGCAGCTGAGTGGATAGATATCGATATTTAACTATTAACTTAAACTGCAATCACTCATAACTAAAGTGCTACGGCCAACGTTTAACCCTTCAAGGTCTAGCCCAAGTCCACTAACCTAGCCAGATTATAATTAACCCTCTAGTCCCTGGTCACCAGCCCAGAGGGCCCCCAAATTTGTCCTATCTCACCTTTTGGCCAGCTAATCCTGTGACGTAACCCTTCCCTCCCAAGTACCATACAGGGCATATGGGGCTAAGATCACCGGCCCATATCCACTCACACCGCAGCTGTGACAATCCCAAAACCCACCAAGACAAGGGCGGGTGGGCGGTTGTCTCTCATATATCCGTAGTCGTAGTCGGATCCTGTGTCCATTCCATGACTGTGCTTCCTTCTTGTAGCCCTCACCTCCCTAGAAACATTAACCCCTTGCTCGGTCTGCCAAGCCCAGTCATGCTGCCCTTGTGCTTATGCTTCTCCAGAGCTGCCTTTAGGCATTTAAACGTTTCTATCCCATCCCCTCTCTCTTCTCCAGGTCATACATACTGAGATCCTTTCATCTTTTCTGATAATTTTCATCAGTACCTGTTTTTAGCAATACCACCCCAACAATTTATTGATTGAAGTCCTCAGAAATAAGTTCCTCTCTCCCGTTGGAAGCCCAGGCAGACCAGCAACGCTAAAAACGAGCCCCCACAAGCCTTTTGTTCACCCCTACAGGAGTGATCAAAGAGACTCCTCCCTGCCATCGCCGATTTACGAGTTATTATGTCCCAGCTGCCAGAGGCAGGGACAGGGAGAAAGGGTTCTTTGGTCTCCAGCCCCCCTCCCCTGCTGCCCGATTGCTCTGTTAAAAGCAATCGTGCAGTGTTCCTTCAATGCCACGATAGTGTATGACACCATCGCGGCATTGCAGAGGTTAATATCAGTCAATGCTGTGCTCCAATGGAACATCAGCATTGAAAGAGTTAAAAAAATATATAATTAAAACAAATAATAACATTAACAGCACTGACCTGAAAGTCCAGGGTGCTTCCAGGTCAAATGCTGTGAGTTTGGTAACTGCTGTACAACCAATCAAAAGTGGGCTGATGATGATCAGATTTCTCCTGGCCAATAGGAGTTATCTGATCGTTATGGCAGCTCCTGGATGACCCTGCCCTAGAAAGAGAAAGGGGTCATCTAGTGTAATTATGAAAAAAACACAAATTATTAATAAAAAAAATACATAATTATTACATTTTGAGTCACTGATTATTGATCGGTCTCCCTGATCGATGTCAGCGGCCTAAACTTGTCACTTACAAGTAATCTAATTAAAAATATTTTAAAATGTTTAAAAATTGAAATGTGCACATTCCAGTTTTGGTTCCACAATGTCTTGAGAAACATGACTTATCTATGGATATGGGGGATCGCTGTACTTGGGGGGTGTTTCTAAATACAAATCCCACGTTGGTTCAGTAATTTTTTGTACCCAGGGGAAAAAATTACTGAAATACTGTGTTTGGATAAAATGAAAAAGAAAAATTTTTTACTGCAATGTTTAGGACAGACTGGCACTAAAATGGTTAAATCAAAAGTGTTAAAATGCCCTAAGTAAAATACTTTGGGATGTCATCTTTCAAAAAATATATACTTTTGTTGAGCAGTTTTTCTCTTTCTGTTCGATTTCTGTTTCTAAATCGTGTTTAGAAACAGAGATGCGCATCATTTATATTTAACCCTGTAAGTGCCAAAATAAATGAAAATACCAGGCATATGTGGTGTGACAAATACCTAAATACGGTTTGGGAGTTTTTTTTCCCATTTGCACTAGTTATATATAGTTTATATAGGTGAAACTGTGAAAATATTTCATTTTTTTTCCTAATTTTCCGCACATTTTTAGATATTTTTCATACTTAATGATTGTTTATATATATATAATTATAATTTCAAAAGAAAGTCCTACTTGTGCTGAAAAAAAACAATATATGATTTGTTGGGGGGCACTTATTGAGAAGAGAGACTTTACAGTTGAAGAAAGACATAGCAAAACCACAAAAACTGCTCTGGTCTTTTAGCGCAAACATGGTAAAAAAAAAAATAAATAAATAAAAAAAAAACGGTTCCGAAGGGGTTAAATCACTCGCCATTTGGTCTACTCTGTTGCAGATCTGTGTATCATGTATAACATTGCATACGTTACCTTTGAGACCCCTTAGTTATTTTGATAAGTTCTCCAAAAAGTTTTCTGGAATCCCATTTAGTTGTTATAGCATGGGGAGGGGCATTTGTTTTTTGGAAGTATACGGAGGGGAATATTATATTAGTAGATGAAATAATGTGATAAAATGAAAACAAATTTTGATTTAGTTCACCTCTAATTGTGGTACAAAATAACTTCAGTTTTACTTGTTTTTTCCCCCTTTCTTCCGACAAAAACAGCCATCCAGCAGCAGATACAGAAAGATGATGACACTGCAGGTAAGCAAAGTGACTAGAGTATAAGCTACACTTAGAGAGTGTCACGCGCGCCGCGGTACCTACCTCTGACGCCAGGGCTGCCTCGCCTGGTCCCGACTCCTCCGTCGCTGCGGTCCCCGCCGTACGCACACGGCAGTGTCGCGGTCCCGCCTCCTCCTCCTCGGCTGGGATCGCGTCTACTTGCCGTGGACGCGCCGGTACGTCCCCCACGCGTACCGAAGGGGACGCGGTTATGACGCGGCGTAGGTCCGCATCGGGCGTACCGCTGCGTACACAGCGTACGCAGCGTACGCAATCTACGCAGCGTACGCAATCTACGCAGCGTACTCAGCCTATGCAGCGTACGCGGCGTACGCAACGTACGTAGCGTACGCTGCACAGCTGTTTGCAATCACTCACCTATTTAAACGCCACTTTTCTCTCCTGTCTTCACCCGTTCAAAGTGTAATGCTTTTTGGGTGTGCTGATTGCTTTATATTATCTCGATTTCCTTGTGTACCGACCTTTGCCTGTTTTTGACTACGATTCTCGCTACCTGCCTACGACCTCGGATCTGTTTACCCGTTTTGCTCCTATTCTGCCTGCCTCGACCTCGGATACGTTTGACCTCGCTGCCTGCCTTTGCCCTTTTGATTACGGACTGTATACTGGACTTCTCTACAGTGCTTATCTGCATAGTAGGATCCTTCCTCTCTCCCTGACCCCGTGACAGAGAGAATCATAATCATAAGTTCCATAATGTCCTTTTTAAGAACAGACACCTAGACTTTAATTTTCAAAGTGGGTTTGAGTTATATTTTTCTCTTGGGAATGAATATCATGACAATATATTATGGGCTCTTGCAGCAGCTGCCTGACATTGAGCATTGCTCCTAAGTTTACTGTCTGTAATTATTACCAAATTTCATTTAATTACATTTTTAAACCCCATTTAAGGTATAATTTACACATTTACCGTATTTGCTCGATTATAAGACAAGGTATTTTTCAGCGCAAATGCTCTGAAAAATACCCCTCATCTTATAATCGAGGTCGTCTTTTAATAAGACCTCAAATAGCTGGAAAAAAATGTCCGCTGGGGCCAGGCTGCTTACCGGTGCTTTGGTCGCGAGCAGCGTCTCTTGTACTAGCCAGGAGAACAGGAACCCAGCAGAGTCGTCACATGACTCTGCCCCCCTCCTTCTTTCTCTGGGGGCGGGACAAGATAAGTTGCAGAGGAAAGCCGCCTCTGCAGAAGTCTGCGAGTGAGTGATCTGCAGTTCTGGTAAGGAGTGGGGGAGGGTTTATAAGCAAGTATGTGTGATTAATGTAATAAATGAGTATTTAAATGTTTGTGAATGAGTGTGTGTGTGATAGCATGGATGTGTAAGGGGGAGTGGTGGGAGTAGCATGGCATAGGGAGGCTGTAATCACACTCCTATCATCCCCAGGTTCCAGCATGTACTGGCTGCCTGGGCTTGATAGGAGTGTGATTGCTGTTAGCAGTACTTATCTATGTATATGGGGGATCGCTGTACTGGGGGGGGGTCTAAATACAAATCACATGTTGGTTCAGTAATTTTATGTACCCAGGGGAAAAATTACTGAAATACTGTCTTTGGATAAAAATGAAAAAAAAAAACATTTTTACTGCAATGTTTAGGACAGACTGGCACTAAAATGTTTAAATCAAAAGTGTTAAAATGCCCTAAATAAAATATAAAATATATATTTTTGTTGAACAGTTTTTCTTTTTTGGCCACGACTGGGGTGCAACTCCCAGCATACCACATTTTTAAAAAAATCTTGTTTAGAAACAGCGATGGGCGTCATTTATATTTAACCCTGTAAGTGCCAAAATAAATGAAAATACCAGGCATATGAGGTGTTTCCAAAAACAGGACAAATACCTAAATACAAATTTGGAGTTTTTTTTCCATTTGTTATATATAATTATAATTAATGGTCCCGAAGGGGTTAAATCACTCGCCATTTGGCTTGTTCAACCATGAAAGTCTACTCTGTTGCAGATCTGTGTATCATGTGCAAAATTACAGTTATTTTGATAAGTTCTCCAAAAAGTTGTCTGGAATCCCATTTAGTTGTTATAGCATGGGGAGGGGCATTTGTTTTTAGGAAGTATACGGAGGGGAATATTATATTAGTAGATGAAATAATGTGATAAAATGAAAACAAATTTCAATTTCGATTTAGTTCCTCTCTAATTGTGGTACAAAATAACTTAAGTTTTACTTGTTTTTCCCCCTGTCTTCCGACAAAAAAAGCCATCCAGCAGCAGATACAGAAAGATGACGACACTGCAGGTAAGCAAAGTGACTAGAGTATAAGCTACACTTAGAGAGATTATTATGGGATATGAGATATTATGGGCTCTTGCAGCAGCTGCCTGACATTGAGCATTGCTCCTAGGTTTACTGTCTGTAATTATTCCCAAATAAGTTTCATTTAATTACATTTTAAACCCCATTTAAGGTATAATTAACACATTTATATTTTATTCCTAAATGTGTAACATTGCATTTATCAACTTAGCAGCCACTTGGTCACACAGTGCTCTAATTTGACCAAATCTCCTCGACTAGCCGTCAAAACGCGTTGAAGGTATAGTGGTCCACCAGAGCACATATGTGGGTAGCGTGTTATAGGCATACCTGGGAACTCTCCGGGTGAGCACTGCTCCTCCGGTTCTCCGGGTCAAGACCCGAATCCTCCGGGTCACGGGAGCGGGGTCTTGACATTTTTCCTTTACATGGGGGTGTTTCCCCCCAACATCAGCGGGACCGCCCCCTACGTGAGTGGGGCCGCCCCCGACGTCAGTGTGCAGTCCTGGCCGTGTCCCGCAAGGGAAGACTCAAAAAACAAAGGTCATGTGTAACATTGTTTCAGATGATACAGAGTGAATGAAAGAGTCTTAAAAAAAGAGTTATAATCCAAAATAAAAACAAATATTTTTTTTAATAAGCACAGAATAAAAATAACCAATCTGCCTTATCTGGCGGATATCTATCAGTATTTTTAACGTTTAGAGAACTAATTTAAATGCCACGTTCTACCCTCGTTAGGGGCTGGGAATTTATTTGATCAGATCCTTCCAGGTTAAAACTTTTTTTAGTTTCCTGCCACAAGGAATTCCATGTTTGGCTTTTATTTTTTGAGGTATCTAATTCTTTATGTTCTTTCTCTTTATATCGACTAGGAATGTTGGATTCCCATGGACGTCTGCTTATAATGTCTATGGTTTTAGCAATATTACTGCTGCTGTGTGTAGTCGTGGGATTTCTGTACTATCAGAAAAAACATGTGAAGAGGTAAGTAGCTTAAAGAAGGCCTGGACAGATTAATCTGAGCTCATTCATGTCAGTTATTATTATGGATGATTTCACGTTCGATTGTAAGCCGTGTGATTTGTAATGTCACAAGGAGATGATTTCTTTAAACTCATGGTGCAGAGAGGCTGCATACTTCGTGTATTTGGGTCCCTGGGGTGGAGCGGATAGATAGGAAGATCGTCCAAAACTACTATAAACCCGAACATTGTGTACACACACAACTGGAGGTCAGGGTGTATATCTGCGGGTATATGCCAAGGTCAAGCTGTATATCTGCGGGTATGTCCGGAGGTCAGGCTGTATATCTGCGGGTATGTCCGGAGGTCAGGCTGTATATCTGCGGGTATGTCCGGATATCAGGGTGTATATCTGCGGGTATGTCCCGAGGTCAGGGTGTATATCTGTGGGTATGGCCGGAGGTCAGGCTGTATATCTGCGGGTATGTCCCGAGGTCAGGCTGTATATCTCTGGGTATGGCCGGAGGTCAGGGTGTATATCTGCGGGTATGTCTGGAGGTCAGGGTGTATATCTGCGGGTATGTCCCGAGGTCAGGCTGTATATCTGCGGGTATGTCTGGAGGTCAGGGTGTATATCTGCGGGTATATGCCAAGGTCAGGCTGTATATCTGCGGGTATGTCCGGAGGTCAGGGTGTATATCTGCGGGTATGTCCGGAGGTCAGGCTGTATATCTGCGGGTATGTCCGGAGGTCAGGCTGTATATCTGCGGGTATGTCCGGAGGTCAGGCTGTATATCTGCGGGTATGTCCAGAGGTCAGGGTGTATAGCTGCGGGTATACCTGTATACCTGTGTATTTGCTTTTTTTGTTTTAAATGATCATATAATCATCACATATTTGTCAATCCATGTCAATTTTTTTTTTCTAAAGCACACAGGCCGTGACACCAATGAAATCTATTGACCCCGAAAACATAGAATTTCGAACACCGCCCAGAAGTAACTATACAGTGAGTATGCGAATTAATATGGTGTCACCCTCTTTGGTCTCTTTCAAGAAACTAAAAACACTGCCCGCATTCACTATTCCTAAAACAAAATGCAAACCAGGCTCTTGTTTATGCCCTCATTATTAGCCATCTTGACTACTATATCTCAGTCTTAGCTGGTTTCCTTTATTCCCATTTTACAATCCATCATGAATGCTTCTGCCAGGCTTATCTTCCTTACTCATTGCTGTACACCTCTCCCCTCCGTCCATCTCTTCACCGGCTGCCTGCAATTTAAAATCTTTACTCTCACCTATAAAGTTCTTCAACTACCTGCATCTTCTCGGGATCTCCGAACATAGACCTACCTTAGACTTCTCAGGGACTGCCCCTATCTTTTGGAATACCCTACCCGGGCTTGTCCAACTCCCCGCTGGTGTCCAGTGCTTCAAAAAAACTTCTTCTTCATGGACCCTTATCGATTGACAGGTTAACTCTCATCCTCCCACCCAGTACTGTGCAAAAGTTTTAGGCAGGTGTAAAACAAAGGCTGTACAGTAAGAATGCTCTCAAAAAAATAGAAACGTTAATAGTTTATTTTTATCATTTAACAAAATGGTACACTTGTACAAATTCAGGGATTTTGTATTATTATAGGCTATGTAGGGGATATAAAACTGGGTGAGAAACAGCCAAACTCACTAACAAGGTGCCATACACCGTGGCAAGACTGAACACAGCAACAGGACACAAGGTAGTCAGCAGTCTCTCCCAGGGAGACATTTCAAGGCAAACAGGGGTTTCCAGATGTTCTGTCCAAGCTCTTTGGAAGAAGCAGAAACAAAAAGGCAATGTTGAAGACCATAGATGCAGTGGTCGGACAAGGAAACGTAGATGAAACACACACATTATGCTTGCTTCCCTTTGCAATCGGAAGATGTCTAGCAGTGGCATCAGCTCAGAATTGGCAGAAAACAGTGGGATCCTGGTATACCCTTCTACTTCTGGTCAGAAGTGGTCTTCATGTGGCCAAAAAGCCATTCCTCCGATGTAGAAACAAGGCCAACGGAGTGCAGAAAAACGGCAAGTGGTCAGGACTGATGTGCCAAATTTTGAAATATTTGGCTGTAGAAGAAGGCATCTTGTTTGCCAAAGGGGTGGAGAATGGTACAAGAATGAGTGTTTTGAAGGCAACAGTGAAGAATGAGAGAGGTTCCTTTCATACAAAACATATATAGGTGACGCGCCCCCCACACCAAGTGAGTGTAGATAATATAAATAATACCAATTCAAGCAATTCAATGTAGCTTCAAAGAGATCCGAGCAGTATATTAAATTCAATCATAAAACAAGAAAAAAAAGAAAAAGACATCATAGTGTAATTCATCAAGACAAATGTATATATATCTGGTAGGGAAATTGGACCCTTACGTTTGGTGGGGTTTATTCAAGCCCATAGGGATGAGCGGGAGGGGTTATTCGTCTCCCGGGTAGATTTCACTCTCCACCGTTAGATTTTTTTATATCCAAACTTCGTAATCTCAGAAAAAAAGAGAAACGAGGGAAATCTATATTATTCTGCAGCATGACAAGGACCCCGCGCATACAGCCAAAGTCTATATGAAACTACTTTCTGCAAAAAGAAAAACAAGGAGTCTTGGAAGTGATGGTATGGCCCCCACATAGCCCTGGCAACATCATCTCATCTCATGGAGAGAGAAGTTAATTAGTGCTTTACTATTTTACACTTGTGATATAAAGTACACATGTGCAAATGGACCAAAAACAATTAGGACAGATTTTTCGGTTTCTTTTTAGCCCATTCGTTTTGAGCGAAATGCGTTCCCTGCCCGTTTTGGTTCGAACAAAAATTAGAGGGCATTTTCCGTTTGGGAACAAGTTTCTTTGCCCGGTGCCCACATTCACTCTCACTTTCTCTCACTCTCTCATTCTCGTTCACTTTCTCTAACGCTCTCTAAATATTTCCCTTCCTTCTAAGCCGACCTCTTCCGCTTCTGCCGACTGCTTCCGCATATTCCTCTTATTTGGGGAGAAGACATGTCTGAAAGTGCACCATTTTGCCCTAAGGTGAACTTAGGGCAATATGGCGGCGCTTCCGGTGACGTCCTCTCACCGATCCTCGAATGGAGGGAGAGGATGTCACCAAAAGCATCACCAGAAGCATAATTGTGCCCTAAATTAGATCACAAAGTCACGTAAAACTCTTAGTAAACCGCCACTCAGAAGAAGCGACAACTCATATTCAAAGGTTAATTATTTATGCTTCTTTTATTTTTAAATTCTGAGATTGGATGTGCTATTTTTTTTTATCTTGTAATTTCTTTAAAGTCAATCCCAGGGTCGTCGACGTCCAAACGAAAGTCCTGTGTCGCAAGAAACGATGATATAAGCCTTTTGCGGAAGTCTCTCTTTCCATCACAGGCAGTAGAACCATATTTCAGCCGTGAATGTTAAACTGCTATCAAGAATTGTTCACCTTTTGGTATCGATCTGAACGTGTTGGCCAGACGTTGACTTTTATATGAGAAAAGGAATACTGCTGGAAAGATGGAACACGCCTTAAAGGGATCTTCTAAATCACAGACTGTGTTGCAGTGGCAGGAACATGTATTTGTCTCTCCAGAGGAGATCAGGCTGTCAATTGAAGCCGGCAAACCATGAATTTTTGGGGATAGATGGGGATTTTTTATAATTTTTTATCTGTCTGAGTCTCTGTGTATGAGAGAGACTGCCTGAGTCTCTGTGTGCGAGAGAGACTGCCGTGTGCCTGTGTGAGAGACTGTGTCAGGCATCACCTAGAGTCCCACATACCGCAAGGCGTGGCCGCCCCTTTAAGAGGCCCGGCTGGACTTAAACTCACTATGTAATCACCTAGTTCTATTATGGACTGAACCCCGCCTCTCTCACCTGGCCTCATCATCAGGCTTTAAAAGATCAACCTCACCTCCAGCCAGGCCCGTTTGCCCGGTGGGCTGGGCCGCAGCAGGGCCGGATTGACTTAGGGGCTGATGGAGCTGCAGCTCCAGGCCCCTACTTTAAAATAGGCCCAGTCAGGACCGAACTGACTGGGCCTATGTGGCCTCTACGGCCGCATTAACGCAGCCTATGTGGCCTCTACGGCCGCAACTGCGACCGGGTCCGCCACTCTAAGGGGCCAGGAAGCCCCCACCAGGGCCGACCTTACGGGTGTGCGGCCGCACAGGGTTTAAATTAAAACATCAGGGTTTTTTTTTTAACTTTATTTAACATCCTCCATGTTAAATAAAGTTTTTGTTAACTTTATTTAACATGGAGGATGTTAAATAAAGTTAACCCCCCCCGATGTTTTAATGTAAGCCCTGTGTGGCCGCAGACCCCTAAGGCCGGCCCGTTTATGAACCTACGTTGCCTGCCTTTGACCTTGCAACTGTTTTTGACTACGCTATTTGCCTTTGCCCTTTGTACTGGAACTGTGAATTCGTTTATGAATCTACACTGACTGCCTTTGTCCTTGGCACTGTTTAATTAACTACACTGCCGTGTTTCTTTCGTTGGGACTGTATGTGTATTATTGGTTGCTCATTAAAACACCTTGCTTATCAAACCTGCGCTACGCTCCATCCCTGTTTCTGACAGACTGCCTTAGTCTGTGTGCCTGTGTGAGAGACTGCCCGAGTCTGTGTGCGTGTGTGAGAGACTGCGAGTCTGTGTGTGTGTGTGAGAGACTGCCGAGTCTGTGTGTGAGAGAGACTGCCTGAGTCTGTGTGTGTGTGACTGCCTGAGTCTGTGTGTATGTGAGAGAGAGACTGCCTGTATGAGTGTGAGAGAGACTGCCTGAGTCTCTGTGTGTGTGAGAGAGACTGCCTGAGTCTGTGTGTGTATGTGTGTGTGTGTGTGTGAGAGAGAGAGGAGAAAGAGACTGCCTGAGTCTGTGTGAGACTGCCTGAGTCTGTGTGTGTGTGTGAGAGAGAGTGCCTGAGTGTGTGTGTGTGTGAGAGAGAGTGCCTGAGTGTGTGTGAGGTTTTTATTTTTTAGTACGAAATCTTGGAAGTGGTTACTAAAAAAATTGAATCCCACCACTGAATATATGGCTGTTGGACGCTGGGGGGGGGGTTGGGTGTCACCCAGAGAAAATGAATTTGCGTTTTCTATAGTAGTAAACATTTGGCCCTAAAAACACCCCTAAAATATATAATCTGTACAGAAAAACACGCATAACCGCATGAACCCTACTCTTATCTGTAGCCACCACCCTCGCCATCTGCCAGCCGTCATTAAAATGTGCGTGAGATAAACATATGGCTTATATCCTGGGAGAAGACCACGCACTGTTTATGATGAGTCTTTACAGTTAATGGGCAGACTAGAAGGGGCCGAATGGATCTGCCACCAAATTCTGTTTTACACTGCGGAGGATCTTACAGGCAACCGATGCATCCCTTCCTGCTTCTGGGTTTCATATGCGTTTCAGGTAAGACCATCTTCCCTGTATCATAAACTAAAGCTGCGTAAAATTGTTTTTATACACGTGATACCAGTTACAAAAAAAATGAAGCTTAAACTTTTTATTCTAGGAGTAGAATTTACTCATTACATATTTCCATATCACCCAACAGTCGGGGTCTCACTTCCTTTCTATGAGTTGACACGTTCACTAACAAAAGGTTGGGTTGGCAGTGAGATTACTCAATGGTTAAATAAAAAGAGTATGCTTTAAATGTAAAGACACAAAAATACCGGAGATGGGTTTATAATGCCGCCACAGGACCAAATGTCTGTTTAAATGATGAAAGTTTGAGCTTGTTTTAAGCAATGCCCCCCCCCCCCCTCATTAACACCGCAGCTGGTCTGGGTCTCTCTGTCTCTTGCTCTGTACTTTGAGCTTTTCTCTGTTCCCAGGTTATTCTTCTATTTATGTCCTCATCTTTTGTATTTCTATTTTTCTCTTTCGTCTTCTTTTTATAGCCTTTTTTTTAGCCCTGCTCCTCTCTTTCGCTTTAATCCCTTTTTTTCCTCCTTTCTCTTTCTCTTCCTACTTTCTGCTCTCCCTTGGCGCCTTATTAATCCTTTCAGTTTATTATAGACAAAGTAAAAAAAAGTACAAGGAAAGATAACCTAAAACCAAAGATTCCTGATTACTGATTATTAATTAACGGCCCAAAATAAATCCAAAGTAACAGAAAAGGGGAGGGAGAAGGACTGCCAGTAATAACGGGTCTATACACAATATTTCAATTTATAAGAGGATTGCTATTGAATGACTTGCAGGAATAGATTGATCTGTAGCATTAAATACTTTTTATTTTTATCAGCAGGGTCAGAACCAGACGTCAAATGCACAACTTCAGATCGTGCTGTTTTAGGGGGCACGGTAACCCTGACTTGTGCTTTAACATTGTCGCATTTAGATACTGAGCAGCTGACGTGGCAGAAGAAGAAGGATAATGTCACCCAAAATATTGCCACCCAAAGCAAAAAGTACGGAGTCAAAATTAACCCGTCATTCAACCAACGTGTATCTGTTAATGGCACAGAGCTGAACAGATCATCCATCACCATCTCCGATTTGAAACTGGAAGATGAAACCCTTTATATTTGTATCTTTAATGCATTTCCATTCGGGGCATTCAAAGGCGCGGTCTACCTAACAGTTCCTGGTAAATGGCACTTAACGTTTTTTTTTCCCCTTTTAGTATTTAAAAATATTTGAAGATTCCTGATCATTTAAAGGGACAGTTTAATGTCGTACAATCCCACTATAGAATAGTGCATATTAATGCAAGTATTCTGTGAGCAACCCTAACTCCCTATAAATACCTCATTTGCATTCTTAAAAAAAAATTGAAGCTGCAACTCTGCAGCTGCCCTCTTCCTGGGCAGGAAAAAAGCTCTCGCTGAAACCAATATGAATGCATTCCACACATACGCACAGGAGTCTGGTCCTGCATGGCTATTGATCACTAGAAAAATATTTAATTTTACTTAGTTCCCATTAAAAAGAAAATTACAATTTAATCATCCAACATTCTCTGCTTTAACAGAAACAGCCGATGAGCAGAGGCTAAACGAGGAAGAAGAAGACACTGCAGGCGGCCACAGCGACTCTGGTAAAAGCTACAAGACATTTCTTCAAAAGGCCCTATCTCCCAAGTATCCTAGTTTTTGCAGTACGGCCCCCATTTGTTTGGCCACTGTGCTGCGTATCTGCCCCACTGTCCTGCTTTTGTGGGTACGGGTTCATCATGGATCCGGTCAGGGAGGAACATGTGCAAAAACCTGACATATAATCTATATATAGGTGGATATTTTAATGCTAGTCCTTTAAACAACTTGTTTGGATTAGTATTGTTGTTCCAAGTACTTCTATACCTTGGGGTTCCAAATAATATAGATATGTTTATTGAGCACTAGAGACATATCAGACACACAGACAGGGGTGTATGTATAATAAGATCTTTGTTTATTCCGGTGCAATATGGATGTATATATATATACGCTTAACACAAAAAATGGAAATAACGCTCTATTCTAATCCAATCATTTTACATAAAATAGCAGTATGCCCATATTACGGTAATCAAATGAAAGGGAGGAGTGGGCAACCGCTAGATAGATAGATACAAATTTTCAAAAGATTTGGAATACATTGTATACAGCAACATAAACGTATACATACTACTATTATAGTAAATAGGCTAATTAACAAAGTTTTTGCCCATCCCCAACTGGGTAACCATGCAAATGGCCAATCCCACCACCCCTGGTCCGTATCTTGTTTTATACCTTGGACGTGGTATTGTATGGACTTGGAATGGTCAGTTAAATTGAAACAGCAAATGTCGGATGTGTAGTTATCACTTACAACCGTGGTAGTATCACACCTAAGTGTCTCACATGTACAAGGTGTAGGTGGTGTAAAGAAATTTGAAGGAATCTCCACCTCCAGATATATATGAATATGACAGGAGAAAACCCATCCCTTGGGCTATTTATCATATTGATCGTAACTAGCCTGTGTTGTCGTGTAATAACATTTCATATGATGAAATAGTGACCCGTGTACATTTTCTCTGTTCACACTGTATCGTCACGGAGTTCCTTAGACTTTTCCAATACTCTATCTATTTCAGTAGGATCACAAGTCATATTATAACAACTTGTCCCGTTGTAATCTTCGTTAGATTTTTCCATTTGAGATCATAAGTGGCGGGACAATTGCTGCAATAATCATAAGCGGTTAGAAGGAATGTATCATGTTGTTCCATATTGGTTGTATCATTACTGTTTGAAATATTTATGAAATCATATTACAAAGTCTCTTGAGATGCTGCAATACGCCACAGATAACGGGCGTATTTGACAGACAAAGATGAGATACATTGAGTAGTTCCTTCGCAAGATATATCCACATCCTGGCAATAACATATCATTTTTACGTGGTTTAGACAGGTTCCGCTTGGCCCTAGCCAGAGTCATACCAGCAGGATTTCTGAGTAAACTGGTACTGAAAACACAGTAAATCCATTAAACTCCAAAAATAGTTACACGTGCGGAATAGACTGTAAGATTCATGATGACGTCTCTAGGTGCTTTGACTCTCTTGCAGTGGCTGGCGTGTATCCAGCTCGATTTTCTGTCCAGTAAAATAGATATAGAGGTTGTTAATGGCACCTGGTAGGGACCATTAAATCTGGGTTCAAGACTTTTTCTCGTGTGTTTCTTTACTACGACCCAATCTCCAGTGTTGTCACCCATACGTGGAATCATTTACATCTGGGTCTGGAATAGAACCGAATACATGTTTATATATCACATCAAATGGTTTCTGTAATGCCTGGACGTAGGCTGTCATACTACCAACAGCTGAGGAAAATACAATCCTATTCTTGGGGATCTTCCAAACAGAATCTCAAACGGCGACATCTCTGTGCTCTATTGAGGACTATATCTGATGGAAAATAAAACTAATGACAAACATTCTGGCCAGAGTTTCCCTGTCTCTGCCATTGCCTTGTCAATCTTATTCTTGATTGTTCCATTTAATTATTATTATTATTATCCTTTATTTATATAGCGCCAACAGTTTACGCAGCGCTTAATACAATACATAAATTCAAGGGATGTGACAAGAATTGACAGACTAAGACAAACCGATACATTTGGTCTCTACCTTCCCACTACTCTGGGGATGGTAAGGGGTATGGAAGGCCTGTACCCCTAATTGTGTCAGAATCTATTGCATTACCTCTTCCGTGAAACGTGTGCTTCTATCACTTAGCCTTTGCTGTTGCCTTCGCCACTGGATATGCTTCAGGCCAACCTGAAAAGACATCTACACACACACACCAACACATATTCATATACCCCAGACCTGGGTAACAGAATATAGTCAGTCGGCAATCGCTGAAACGGGTATAAAGAGCTGGGTAAGAGCTGTTAGGGTGCCTTAACAGTTTTTCCCCGTATTATGCTTTGCACAGATCATGCACCCCTGGGTGCTTTAAGAAATATCTAATGAAAATATTATCAGCTAGTCTGGAAGAATGTTCTGAGGGGGTTATGGGGGAACAAAGCTGCAAAGTTTCAATGCAAGGTAGGGAAGGTAGGTGCACATTATGTTTCTGTGACAGAAAATACTGGGGGGGGAGGGAAGGTAGGTGCACATTATGTTTCTGTGACAGGAAATATTGGGGGGAGGGAAGGTAGGTGCACATTATGTTTCTGTGACAGGAAATATTGGGGGGAGGGTAGGTGCACATTATGTTTCTGTGACAGGAAATATTGGGGGGGAGGTAGGTGCACATTATGTTTCTGTGACAGGAAATATTGGGGGGGGAGGTAGGTGCACATTATGTTTCTGTGACAGGAAATACTGGGGGGAGGGAAGGTGCACATTATGTTTCTGTGACAGGAAATATTGGGGGGAGGGAAGGTAGGTGCACATTATGTTTCTGTGACAGGAAATACTGGGGGGAGGGAAGGTGCACATTATGTTTCTGTGACTGGAAATATTGGGGGGAGGGAAGGTAGGTGCACATTATGTTTCTGTGACAGGAAATATTGGGGGGGGTAGGTGCACATTATGTTTCTGTGACAGGAAATATTGGGGGGGTAGGTGCACATTATGTTTCTGTGACAGGAAATATTGGGGGGAGGGGAGGTAGGTGCACATTATGTTTCTGTGACAGGAAATATTGGGGGAGGGAAGGTAGGTTCACATTATGTTTCTGTGATAGGAAATATTGGGGGGAGGTAGGTGCATATTATGTTTCTGTGACAGGAAATATTGGGGGGGCTAGGTGCACATTATGTTTCTGTGACAGGAAATATTTTTTTGGGGGGGTAGGTGCACATTATGTTTCTGTGACAGGAAATATTTTTTTGGGGGGTAGGTGCACATTATGTTTCTGTGATGTCATGCATATATAATTAATTATGCAATTTAGCATGGCCGGTATTTTTTTGCAAGAAAGGTGGCAACCCTACTCATACAGTGCAGACAAATTTAACAATTACAGACCCAAAACTCCAGCGCCCACTTCTTAGACCACCAAAAACAAATTAAATTACGAGCAAGCAAATAAATCGCTTTGCTCCTTAGTTGATAACACTATCTTAATTCAGAATTCTAGACAGAACCACCATCAGCTGCAGATTATTCAATGTATCTACTACTTATTAATATACAAGGATTAGATATTAAAATCAAAATTTTACATTTGTTTCTTACACTGTTTTAAGTCTACTCCCCTTTGGGCATATATCTATCTCTCTATATTTATATCCACTTTAAACATATGCATTACATATTCTTGTGAAGGTGGAGATTCCTTCAAATTTGTTAATTATTAGAAGTGTAATACCAAAATACCATAGTTAAAAATTAGTGCTGATTTCAAGTGCAGCAACCATGAAAACACCTTAACAACATTCCAAAAATCAAATACAATAACTATAAAACAAAAACGATTCTTAAATATTGTGCACATTTAAAACAAAAATTAGACGCTCTTTGTTTCTTCCGTCTTTCCGTTATTATAAAGCAGAAGTCCTTGTTTGTTGTAAATGTATTTTTAATTAGAGCCTCATTTACTGATTTAATTTTTAATTAGAGCCTCATTTACTGATCGTTTGACAGCCTGGACTCCCCACTGACAAATTTAAAAAAATTAAAAAATATATAAAAAAGATAATAATCATAAAAATTTTTTAAAACCTTACATCCCATTGCCCTAGCATAACATCTAGCCAGTATAACCCTCCTGCCCCCGTTCACAACCCCCAAACCCGTTAAGCCATAGGCATAAAAATTATACAAAAAATGTACACCTTATAGTATGTTCCCTATAAGTGCTGGGAAAGTATGGGAAATCTATATAAATTAGGTATTTCTGAAATCAGGACACCTGAATTGATAAGCTTGGAGGGGATTTTCCATCACTTTACCTAATTTTGTGGGGATTCGTGAGGGACAATTTTAAAAATATTAGGTTTTTTCTCTAATTGTCGCTAGTTTTTACTAAATTTCTCATTCTAAATTTTCAGGTAATTGAAAACCCAATATATAGTTTACATGGGTACACTATTCACAGGAAAGGAGAATAATCGGTAAACCGACATACTTGAGGTACTAAAAACCCCTGGGATTGAAGGGGTTAAAGCGCCTTTTCGCTATTATTTTTTTGCATTGTGTGCAGTTTTGCGCAGCCCAATTAGCTGTCAAAAAAACGTGTATTTTTCATCGCCATTTTATAAAATATCTGATTTTCTTTTACCCATTCTGCCTCTTTTTTTTCTCACTTTCGGCATACCGTTGAAAATATTGTTTCCCATCGTTTTAAGTTTCACTTGCTATTTTTTTTTCCATCACTTAAATATAGAAAAATCCAATGTTCCTTTACAGGAAAATAATTTACAGGGAGGATAAGTACTCTTTTTCAAGTTTACCAGCAGCGGGGCAACTTTTAGCCATCCTGCGTCAGACTTTTCAGTTGATCAGGTACCTGATTTAAAACATTCATAGAAGACTCGGCCACGTCTCGTAACTTCCTTGCATCTACATCTCAGAACTTGGTCGGACACTTTCTGTCAAACATTCGCCTGTGATTCCAGCCCGTGGTCTCTCAGCCAACTCTTATTGTTTCGATGGAACTTTACTTAAACCAAATGATTGAGACGGACAGTTTTTAAAGTCATACCGGCTTGTTTTTTCAATGCCTTTTCTGACTCCCTTCCCCTCTTTTTTAAACGCTCTATTCTAATCCAATCATTTTACATAAAATAGCAGAATGCCCATATTTATCAAATACATGGGAGAAGAGGGTGGGCAACAGATACTCGCAGCTCCTAAAATGACCCTACACCTGATTTTAGCCGAAACTGGTTTTATCCGGAATACCGTGGTCCTGCAAATTTTGGGTGAACCAAATGTGGGACAAAGTGCATCCTGTATTCCTTCACAGTATTATGATAGATGCCTGATTCTAGGAGCTGGGTATTTCTTTTACCCATTTTTGAGCGGTTCCTCCCCCCTCTAAAATATTTTTCCGCTTAGATATCATAATTGTAAAATATTCAAATTCTTTCTGTTCTCTTTATACTAGGAACGGTGGAATTCCACGAACGTCTGCGATTAATCATTGTACTCCCAGCGACAGTAGCACCGCTATGTATAATGTTGTTATTATTATATCTATGGTAAGTAGGATGAACAAGAAGAGGTCTGAATGATCCCAGCTTATTCATGTCAGTTATCACTATGGTTTAGTAAATGTCGGGTTGCACACTGTGGCTCACAGCCTCCTAAGTTATGTATTTTGGCCCCTGTGGTGGGACATGTGGACAGGACGGTCATCAAAAACCTTTCCTATAACGAACACAAATATCCTCAGGATTTACAGTCTAATGCAGATGACGAGCATTTAAACTCCTGGTGGTGTCTCTAAACACCATAACCCAGGGAATCATCCAGTTTCTGTATGAGGGCGAGTAGAGTGGTGTATGTCCCATGGGTGCTGCCTTTAGTCTTCCCCAGCCGCCCCCCTCCACCATGGCGGCCATCCTCAATGGCTGCCATCCTCATAGCGAAGCGCTGGGACATGACATCATATACCGCGTCTTTTACTGCAGTCTATGGAGGCTATGCTGGCTTGGCACAGTCCTCCACGGTTTAACTGGGCAAGTTGGTGAGATCATCCTTTGTAACTGGTCCATTGAGAAGAGACACAGCAGGAGTCCTGAATGCCCAGGTGGGTGATCTGTGCCCCTTTTTGTTTGACAGGAGGACAAGTCAGCCTAGGTACATCGGTGGGTGGATTGTAGATGGTGGATTGTAGACAAGTGTCTCATGAAACTTCCTAAATGTTTCTTACTTACCTTTATCTCAGCACACGTATTAATCAGTATTTTTATTATCGTTGGGATTTTTTTCTCAGATTGGTTGAACATGACATTTTTTTATTTTCTAGTTTACTCAACCCCAGGAAAAAACAAAAATCCCAAGGAATTAGGAATTTGGAAATGTGTCACATAGAGAAGTAGGAATGTCTACTCAACCATGAACATTAAACAGCTCAGTCCTACCAGGAATTGTGCAGAAGAAGCAATTTTCCAAACCGTAAGACCAGTTAAAGGCCAATATTTGCTTAATGGAAGGAATCCTGATCAGAAGATGGATTTAACAAAGTACAGAAGGCAACCTTATTTGAAAGGAGGAGAAATGTTAGAAGATCTAAAACTAAAAGGTCAGAGGCTTAGATGTAATGTAATGAAGTTCTAGGGTAGTAGGTAAATGGAACAGTCTCCCAGCAGAAGTTGTGGAGGTTAATACAATGAGTGAAATTTAACGTGCCTGGGATAGATAAAGCTGTCCTCACTATAGGAACTGACCAAAGACAAATTGGGGTTCAAACCCCTTACATCAGCAAAAATGGGCAGACTAGATGGGCCGAATGGTTCTTATCTGTCACCAAATTCTATGTTTTCTATGCCAGTTTTCCACAAAAATAACCCCGTGATGTTAACAAACGTCTTTAAAGAGCTCGCTTGTGCATCAAGTTGCCTCCAGGGCCCCCATAGGACATGCAGACTTCACCTTCGGGGGGCCTATGTAGGATTGCCACATTTTGCCAAGCCATTTTCTGGACACTCTTTCAGGTGTGGCCATGGGTGTTATTTGTGAAAATGTTTGGTTTGTATTTTGTTGAGACAACTTGCTTTCAATTTTCGTGCTCTGGTGTTGTTGCCGTGGTGTGAAGACTAAAATGCTATTTATTTACAAAATGTTACAAATATCTCTTTGTCAATGTGTGTTCTTGTTACATTTTGAATTTTAAAGCTATTTGCTAACCATTTTTTTTAATTTTTGATAAGAATTTTAATAAAGCATTTTATAGAGCATATATTGTGGAAAGACATCTTACAACCAACAAAAGTTTGCTTATAAATGGCTATATAGGATAGCAAAGTGTGAGCGAATGTCAGCGGCAATTTATAATCACAGATCATATATAGTGTGGAATTTTGTCAAAGTTTACAAAAGTTTACCCATAAAAGACTATATAGAATAACAAGATATGAGTGCATGTCAGTGGCATGAACAGAGATATTATGCACCGATGGTGTTACTATGGAAAAAATAGTTCAGGGGAGTAGGAAAAAGGATAACGTAAAAGAGATGAGCAAAATGACCTAACCTAAAGGAGATTGGTGCCTGGTGGTGCAAAATCCTCCACCCAAGGGTCTCAGATATGGCGGTATAGATTTGAGGTCTCATTTATTTGGGCTGTCATTTTCTTCATTCTGAGCCTTAGGAATATCTGTCTCCCAAGTTTTATCTATCACCAGACAAAGCACAGTGGAAACATCCGCATGGATAACATCTCAGTTGTCCATATTATTATGTGTAATATAACTATATTATATTTTTAGTATACTATATTAAAAATAATTTTAAACATAAATATTATGTTCAGAATGGTGCATTTGTCCTTTAAAAGCAGTACCTTCATTGGCCACAAGATGTCGCTACACACACAGCACTTCAGTTTCCTCCCTTTCTTTTGCTTCTTCTCCTCTAATTCTGTTTTCTTCCTCTTTCCTCTATTTTTGCTCTCCTAGTTTTTTTCTCTCACCATCTCTCCCCCCTTTTTTCCCTTAAATTACATCGTATTCGAGTTTATAGTGCATAATAATATTTACTATAGAAATACTGTATATGAAATGCAATATATGGAGATAAATGCACATTTTGACATATTGAAAAAGACATAGGCGTATGGTGTTGAGAGCATTGTTCATAAGAATTTACAGTTTCATTTGTCTTCTACAAATATCTGTGATAACATAAACTAAAAATGGATAGTGTCATATTTGTCTCAAAATGTCATCTTTGTGACTTCACTATACAGGTTCAACATAAATAGTTTGACCTACACACACACTTACCCTCTTACTCAATAGTCTCTAGGGTAGGGTGACCATATTTTATTTCTGCCATTCAGGGACACACTATGAAGCGGATGAGATCACACACAGGCGCATATTATATATGTATACAATATATATATATCACATATATATATATTCCTACGCCTATGTGCAGCAAGATGAGCCCATGCAGGGAAAGCCCTGTCTACACACACAGCTAGAGAGGACCTCATATAGGTCTAATAACCAAACAATGATATTATTATTAAACAGTGCAACACTCCAAAACTAACCCATGAGAAAGGCAAAGTGCCGAAACATTGGGGGGTCTCCATGGAACAGCTCTCCTGTCACTGCTTATTATTTTGTTTCATTCATCTCTTGGTATTTTTTCTATTATATCTTATTTAAATGACTTGTTTCTGTGCACCACCACACTTTTTTTGTGTGCAGAGCTCTGAGTTGCCTGACCTGTGACGTTCCCATGTATGTATATATATAAAATATATTTTACTATAATATTGAATTATTCTCTTACTTTCAACTATCATCTATTACGCGAGCCCAAATGGTGGTCCACGTCGCGCATGAGGTCCCTCTACTGAAGCAGGGATACTTCCAGAGACCATACCTGAGAAACTTCTTCTTCTGGCTACCTGGAGCTCCTGCTGACATCGGTGGACAGTTCTACACAATTTTATTTTTTTTTTTGTTTATTATTACATTTTATTTCTTTAACCAGAATGTAAAGTGGTGATTTTTAGGCTTAGGTAATTGATTGAAATGCATTTTGTAATAAAGTAAGGAATTTTGTTAGGGAGGAATCCTCTCAGTGTTCAAATGTTTTCGCAACGTTCATAAGGACCTCTGACACTCTAATTTTAGCCTCTTGCCCGGACATTTCTACATTTGGAAATATACTACACCCCTGTACAGCAATGTCACATCTTGTGTTCTTTTTCCAAGCTTTACATGTTGAAATAATTCTCATTTAATTGTAACATTTTTTTAATGATGTTGTCCTGTAAACCAGGGTTCTTCAAACTTGGAGTCACGGGGATGCCCATCACTTGGTCACCCCTGGGCTCTCATTCTGCCCTTCCCGTACTAGGTGCCACGATGCGTTTTCACTTCCAAGCTCAGTTCCAAAGAAAGAAGTAATGCAATACACATAATGACCAGAACCATTTGAGTGACTACCGTCTTCCGAATATGTTTTTGGCCACTGGCTGGGTTTTTTCGTGGGCCAAACTCACCCGCTCTGGCCTGTAAGCATACGATAAGGCTTGTGTGAGTCTTTGCAACATTACAACAATTGGGTCGCAGGGAATTATGTCTAAAGAACGCTGCTGTAATCCATGGATGTTTTAGACGTCCTTTTCTTGGACTCCTTTCAGAATTTCTCCACATCCTCTTGATCTTCAGTGCTGGAAAAAAACTATGCTAGGTGTGGTCTTAATAAAATAATTGAACTGCCTCCTATTGTTTCTTGCTACTGTTGCTACCCGGCATCCTGCTTGCGTTTGCTTAATCTTTGCTGCCTTTCGCCTATTTTTTAAAGGTGCCAGAGCCAGAGTACTGCCACCTGCTGGTTACGTGGGGCTTCACACGGAGCTTATACACTTTAGCAGTTTGTGTATCCAGCCGGGGGCCACACACTAAAAAACAGGCTCTGCAGCATGGTACATGGGAGGCGCCATCGGGCGATGGCCCCAGGGAACTTGCCCTGTTTGCCCAGTGGCTGGTCCATGCCCAATATTAGGGAGGCCACTTTTTATTTCTGCTATTCAGGGACATACTATGAAGTGTATCTATCTATCTATCTATCTATCTATCTATCTATCTATCTATCTATCTATATATATATATATATATATCACATACACACTGTCACACACACATAAAATGCATGTTATATTAGTTATTAGGACGCCTTGGGGACCAGGTTGATTTCCGATTTCATAATATATTTAGATTATAATATACATACAAGCATTACAGTCATGAGCAGATTCAGAGAATTAACCCCTCTATTACCAGACATGAGCAGATTTAGAGAATTAACCCCTCTATTACCAGACATTACACACATAGTTACATACGCACAGTCACACAAACACATGACGTTATTTTTCAGATTTTGCCACTTAGGGGGGAAAAAATTCCTTCTTGACTCCAGATTTCTTCTTGGATCAAGAAGTTCTTAAATATTAATGGTTATTCTATCATTTATCGCGCTGTTTGTAATACTTTGAGAGTTTTAGTATTTTACAGCAGGTTTTTTTTCTTTTCTTAATAATGTCCTCATATAAAACTTAGCTTCTACTAAGTTCTTATACCCCCTGACATTTCATGTGTCCAAATCAGGACACCTAGGTGGGGTGTCTGGCAAGCGAGCCTCAGACATGGACAGCCACCCGCCTTACCCGAATGGCCACCTCGCTACTGCCGAGACCTCCATTGATTTTACAGCTCCCTGGGCTGGTCAGGAGCGATGAGAGGATCTCCCCAACCAACCCAAGGCTCACCATTGCCTCCAAAAGAAGGACTGTGAGTCAGCTACATGATAGTGTCTGAAAATCGGGACTGTCCAGATAAAACCAGTACTTTCGGTCGGTATAAGTTATGGACCATAACGTTAATATGAGAAGGCAACATTTCCAAGATTGTATCGGATGCTCTACTGTACTCCAAACCTCCTTGTTTATAACAACACAATGTTAGTCTTATTTAGGAGCTCAAGGCTGATCCACTGGCGTGATTCCCAAATTTCCTCTGGGGACTGGAGTCTGCTTCCTCGCGCTCAGCCCACCCCATTGTTACACCAGAAGGTGGCAGTGATATATAAGCCTTAGGTTAAAGTTGGAAAGTTAAGTTTTAGAAGGATGTCTACAAAAAAGTAATCGTCTTTTAGTGCTCAATATGGACTGGAAGGTAAGAAACGATCTACTCTTCTCATGTGTCGTCTACCTGTCTGCATTGACGTTCCTTTAGTGCTCTATCCAAAAATCAGAACATCTTAAAAGCCTGTCTATGGTCGCCTTCTCACTCTTTGCTCCTAACATTGCCTGTGGCGAGTATATGGTCCTTATTTCACTGTCGCCGTCGAAATGCCAGGGGCTAGGCATAAAGGGCAAAGGTGAGGCAATCGCTATAGCAACCGGTAGAACGTTTCTGCCAATTGTTTCTCTTTCTTAATGTTGCACCAAAATGACTTGCTACATTTGTCTTACTGACAGGTTGATCGATTAAATCCACTGATTTATTTAACACATGGAATAGCTGACGGCATAAATATATATATATGTATATATGTGTATATATGTGTGTATATATATATATATATATATATATATATACGGTATACTCTTTTAGCTGGCTGTGTTCCTGGGCTGTGCTGGGTTTGCACAGGAAACTAGTGATCAGCCGATAAGGATAGGAAGCACATACCATAGCATTTAGTAGGTTCTCCTTCTTCTCCTTCTGTATTAGTATGTTTTAATGTGTTAGTCGTTTTGGTCTTTTTACCTTTTCTTAAATATTTTATTATTCTCCCATGGTAACAGCGTTACAGAATCTGCTGGCACAATATATTATATATATATATAAATATATATATATATATATATATATATATATACATACATATATATAATACAATTTTGCTAAAACATCAAATTCTAAGAACTGTTAGTTCCTTTTAGTTGCAGAATACATTCTTAAACTGGGCACGTGCAATGCGATATTCAAAACTTGTTTATTCCTGGAAGATATATTTAGACAGAAAGGATAAAATGAAAAGGTTGATGTTAAAATCACTGCATTCAGACTTTTAGCCCTTCTCTAACATTTAATCAAGTTCATGACATGGCGGTAATTGTATTTTTTTTAATCCTTATTTTACCATTTAGTCTTAATTTTAATATTCTAAGTAATGCATTTAACATAAGCGACAATGTTATTTACATTTTTACCTATTTCTATGTATTTTTTTTTATAATAATACTAACAAAGTAATAATCATTATATACTAGTATTTATGTTTATGAATGGTCTTATTTGTAATATTTTGTATATACTATATGGGTTATTAGTAATAAATAACATATTATTCTGTTATGTACTATTTATTAACTATTTTTATATTTTTTTTCTTTAAACACAGACAGTGGAAAATAATAATTATTTAAAATCATTATTTAAAAAAAAAAAAAAATCCCTGCTACTTGCTAATTGTTATCTTAGTGTAAACTTTCCCTTTTCCTGTAATGGAAACAGGATGCCTGTTTAATTAATTAATTATTTTTTATCTATAAATAAAGAAGATTTATAATCATTTTTTCCTCTTGCAGTAAAATGGACAAAACACATGTATTTGTAATATTTACCTTGTCTAAATCTTAATCCTGACAGATAATTGTTTTAATTAATGATAAAAACACTGTTTTTGTGCATTAACCACGAATATTTACAGCCAACAAAAAAAGCTTAACATGCCACAAAATGAGAAAATAAGAAATAATCCAATTTAAAATTTCAATTATTTTAAAATAATTACATTTAAAAATTTTATTAGATAGTATGGATGAGATGTGATAAAACATATGTTTTTGATCGCTTGAGAATTTGAAACATTTAATTATGCTCGTTTGAGGTATAAATGTTTTTTTTTTATGGAAAAAGCATCAAAACCAATTATATAGGAACTGCTGTCTCCAAGTTCAGGTCAATGACCTTTTTAAAAGCCTTCATTAATCATAGCTATTTTTGACCACGATTTAAAAAATAGGAAGCGATTTTTTGCTGCATAACTTGAGAATTTTTACACTAAATTGGGAAGGACTAACTGAAGAGCCTATACAAAAAGTCACTTTTATCCTGTAGAATTCATATTATAAAACAAAATTGTTCGCAATTTACCTTATTAATATTATTGATTAAAAATAATATGAATGATTGCCATCAACCTTAATGAGATTTAAAAAAAAAAAAAAAAGGTTTGTCCCCAGGAACCCAGGAGGGGACAAACTTTAACCAGGTACACGGTCAGGATTTTAGGTAGGAAACAGGAAAAATGAAAAGTAAAATATAAAGTTTGCCAGCAGATAAGAACCGTTTGACCCCCGTCTAGTCTGCCATTTTTCCGGATATAGAGACTCAGACCTTAATCAGTCCTTGGTCTTGTCTTAGATTCAGGAGTCATACCACTTCTGCTAGGATGCTATTCCACTTACTAACCACCCTCTCAATAGTATAGGAAGAACAACCAGAGAGGGATGTGGGCTAATCCCTACTTGTGTAGAGATCAAAGCGTACTTAAGTATGCTTGTTCATGTTTAACTACCATCATATGTTTGTTTTTATTGTGTTTACAACCTTTTCGTGTTGTTCCAGGTAAAGGGAGACGGTATCTTCATCCTCTGCATAGTTTGTTTTGTCTGCGTGACGTCAATCGTAAGTGGTAAGAATGATGATAAAAACCTTCATGCATTACATGCAGAAATCCAAAAATAGGGGCGAAATGTGTTACAAGCAATCGTGTCATGTGTGACAATACCACCAGTAGCAAATATTCCTTAATAATACAGAAATCAAATCAAATGTGATCATGTAGTATTAAATCCAAATCAGATAATGTAGACGTCTGATACACTTTCCATGAGCCAGTTGTTAAATAAAAAGGAAATGGTTGTTACATTGAATGTATAAAGAATTATTTGCTCCATCCATCTGTCTGCCCGATTACATACAGCAATACCACTCAAAAAAAAGAACACTCAATAGAGAAAGTATAATACTCAAGAGGCCCCCAGGACACATCCTTCAGAAGGACTACTTCTTTAGATCGTAGTATCTGGCGTATACATGTAATTATGGTTATTTCTTTAAAACTGTATTATTGATCCATATTATCAGTTATGAAAGCAAAAAAAACCCCATTAAACACAGAAGTAAACAAACACGAAAATAAACATCAGCAAACACTGTGCCACATTGGTTGTGATGAGCTTCTGCTGTGGCAACAACCTGGCCTAGCATTAATTTAAAGTTTTCCTTCAGATATCATTAGACACACGCAGCGGAAAGAACATGCGAGCAGAGAACTCTGTGCTATCGTTACAAGACATGTTTGATAAATGTATACTGTATGTGTTTTTGAGTAGTAAGTTTAGTCTTTTGGGGATTGAGTATGATTGAGTACGCTTTAACACGCAACTTTCATTTTACCAAAAGTCTAGAATTTAGTCTAATATTCGCTGAGATTCCACTCTCCACTTCCCTGTTTCAGTAACATAAAACTTTTTGTTAACAATTTTAACACCTGGAACACACACTGACCCAATCATCCCTGTAAACAACCCAGCCTTTCCGCTACGCCGATGGCAGAATGCCAGTCTTAGACCTTAATCAAGCTGTTTTGCATGCAGTTAGCGGCTCTTTGTCGTGTATTGATACGTATCCTGTTCAGGTACCCTTTTAATATCCTGTTTATGTACTGAGGTTCCTTTTCCGTGTTTACATCTACTCGACTCGTCTTAACGTAAATATCTGCTGAGATTCCCTGGTTGTCTATTTCACCTCCATGGTTTATTTCTCCTGCTTGTCCTCGGACTGTTCCTCCACCGGCAGTGCTCCAAAAAGACGAAGTCGGATATTTTCTTAGCCGGGGAATGAATATACTCCACCAATGCTTCTGTTATATTTGTGATAGCACAGGGCTGCTACGGTATTCCTCGGCCATATCGACCCCCTAAGATAATGGCACCACCTTTCCTTACTGCTGAACAAAAAAGTCTTCTGATCTAGTTCTTTAGTTAATTGCGAACATAAATATTTGCAGGTCCAGACTGGCTATCCCAGCATACACATGGCAAATGCCCAATGGGCTGGTGGCTGACAGGACCACATACTTGCCCATACTGTCGCTCCAGTGCATGTCGGATCCTGGGGGGGTGCAGCCGGTAGCTGAATACTTTGTTTTTCTTGTTTTGACAGTTGACGTGCTGGTCGAAAGTCCTAAGCCAGCGAGAGTCGGTGAAAGCGTGACCCTAAAATGCTCCCTGCAAACACCAAACTTGAAAGTTAAACAAGTAACATGGAAAAAGTTTTCAAAGAAAGGAGTCACCCAGGTGGCTACATACACAGCGATATTAGGAGCTTTAGTTTCGTCTGAGTATGAAAAAGTCCTGAATATCACGGTGAAGAGTCTGCAGGCGACGGCCATCACCATATGGAAGACTAAAGCTAGTGATGATGGAACTTACCAGTGCATTTTCAATGTCTTTGCACATGGAGCCATTGTCAGGAATATTTCCGTTTCCTTATACGGTAAGAGAACAAGCCAACTGCTGTTGGCAAGCTTCCAAAAAGAAGTCAATTCATATATATTTTTTTTTAGATGAAGAAAATATGGATGCCCCATAGATTTGCACCTTTTCTGTAGTGACCTTAAAGATTCAAATTATAACATTTGATGTAAAAGTTTTTTTTTTAAATTAGCATGTTAACGTTATAGGTATATATATAGGTTTTGTCATACCTTTTGAATACATATACTGTGAGAAGCCATGTTTTAATTGTGCTATAGAAATAAAACATAATAATTAATAATAATTAATAATAATAAAAATAATAATACTTATATGCATATTTATATATAAGGAGAATTTCTGCATGGTGCTTCCCAGGCAGATAAATCATAAAGGTTCAGTGGATCAAAAAGTTGCTTATGAATTAAAATAGGCAGCGTAGAATTAATTATAATAAACCACCTCGTACGATCGTGGGGAGCAGCTATGTCAAGATCCTGTAAGGATCTGTGTGATTATTCCTCCCCTATCTTACCCTTCTCCGATTGCTGGTTCCTATGGTCTTTGTAAAGCATTGATGATGCTCTTTGAGCCACATTTAAGCTTCCTGGGAGTCAACTTTTCAACTAAATTAGAAGTAGAATATAGAATTAGTTTTAATACGTGCATTCGCTGATGCCCAAAGCTCGATCTGTTTAACAAAAATAAATAAATTCGATCATTAAGGGGAAATAATTTATGCTGGAAAAACCTGTGGGGTTTTATGTTGTTTGGGAGAAGAAAAAAAAGGGAGTTTTATATATTCTGGTATATCTCTAGTTTTATTTTCCTTTATTTTTTATTTGTTTCATTTTGTTTTTTTGGCAGAGCCTATCAAAGGATCACTGCAGAAATACAACGAATCAGCCGACGCGTTTCTGGCCAAGTGCGTGACCACCGGCTGGCCGTCTCCTGATATTTCGTGGATTGGTGTGGGATCAGGGCACACAAACGGAAGTTATTCGGAAACCATAAATGAGACAGCAACTTTTACAAACTGGATCTTGGTAAAGAAGTTACCCAAAAGTAATCTAATGGAACAGCTGGAGTGCAGAGTACATCATTTGGGTTATGAAACCATATATAAGATGCCCAAACAGCCACGTAAGTCCTTTACTGTCCATACATGATTTTGGAAACGTGTCTATAGTATCATTGTATATATAGGACTTTTCCCATGTATACAGCTCACTTAGACAATTGTTCTAAAAACTATAATCCTCGTTGGCTTCCAATTAACCATAGCTGTCACTCTACTTTAAGTTCCCATTTTTGTATATTTGTCACGCTTAGTCTGGTCTATCACCCAGGTTCTATTGGGCATTAGCTATAGAAACTATATGGAACCAGCTTTACTACGAACTTGCTGAGAGATTCTATATGAAAGGTATAGCAACTTGTCAAGTTGACTTGCATAGAGTTGGCAGTCAAGTTACAAAAATATCTCCAGATGGACTTCTCAGGAGGACATGAAACGACCCAGAAGTCCATTAAACTCAATGGGACAGCCTAGGCAACCAACTCGAAAGCAGTTGAGTTAAACTCCATGGTTGGTAACTCATCTCAGACTCACGACATCCAACTCAACACCAATGGCTTTCCCCGAGTTGAGGAGCTGTTGGCTAAATTTAGTTTTTTCCAGTGAGTGGACCTGTCTCTTTTGAAACCACCATCATGGGATTATCCTTTCACCCAACTCCTGTAATCATCCTAGAAAAATGTTTTTGGATTTTTTTAATATTAAAAGCTTATTAAAATAATAGTAAGTATTCAATAAATAAAAAATATTTATAATCATGTAATAATAATATAATAATAATAATAATAATAATAATAATAATAATGTTCATATTAGTAAACATCAGACTTTGATGATCCTAACAGGTATCATATTTTCTGTGTCCTTTAGATGCTAAATCAGGTCTCCAGCCGATCATTATTGCATTGATAGTTGGCCTTGTCTTGCTTGTTATCGGAGTTGTGGCTGCCGTAGTTTGTCGTTCAAGAAGAAGATCGTCTCAGCATCTAAGCCATTAATAGAATTCCCACCAAACAGGTGAATATTTTTTTTGTTTGTTTGTTCATTGATGATTTTGGTCTTTGAGAAAATACATAAAAATTCTGCCACTAAAATGATGTGATTGAATCAACTAGCAAGCCTTTTAGGGGCTTTCTTGTTATTGCCTCTGTGATGTAGCCCTGTGACTTTAAGCCTAAAATGTATAAGGAATAATTAACTTAAAAAGGTGTGCACGTCTTATACAAAATAGAAGGTGAAGGGGAATATTTAATCTGAAAGTGTTATTATTTTTTTTTATTTTTTTTTGTAAGAATGTAAAATTTGAATTTTAACACAATATTCTGTTATCTTCAGAAAGAAAAAAAATATTTAATTTTTTTTTATTGTTTTCTTTGCAGTTTTTTTTTCTGGCTACACATTTGTCCTCATTCTGTTAGTTGGAATCCTTACTGGACCAACCACTCTATCTCCAGACATCTGCTTTTTCTTTGAAGCTTCATTGCTATGTACCGTATATTGATGGCTCCTCGACTTGGAGAAATGGATCTGGTTCACGTTTACGTCAAGCACACTGGATAGATATTTATGTCAAGCCCACTGGAGCATGTAAGAACTTGATCACCTGAAGATAGACCCAATGCACCCTTTAACAAGAGCTCTCTTAGTTTTAGACAATGCTCCGTAATTTATCATCTTTCTTATGAAGCTGCATCTTTTAAACATGAATTCCAGTTATCACAAGGACTGTAAAAGCAAATTTGAGGCCACATCTGGACCTCCAACAACGGTGTTCATGACAGTCCAGTCAACCCAAGAAAGTATCCAGTGTGATGTCCAAAACCAAACCTTAATAAAGTAGAGCGAATGATCCAACTTTGTTGTGTGGTTGGCTGCAGACTGCTCCGTATTCTGGTGACTGGAGTCCAAATGAACCTATTTGGATTATGAAAGGATTCCACAGCAGTCAAGCTTCCGTACATATAAGAACGATCACTCTTTTCAGGTCCTAATAGCGGTCATGTCTCTCAGAAGTCCATAGAAATATTGGCGGAAAGCTGTCTTCATTTTTTTCATGTATTAAAACCAACGGCGTGGTTTACGTGCAAACTAATAACTTTTTATACGGCCATTGTACTATTAATTCTGTGTGTATCCAGCTTTACTCTAATTCTCTAATCCTAGTATATCTGTCCTTTCCACTTATGGACATTTGTTTAGCACATACACAAGTTTTAAAGAAAAGATGGATTATATGTGAGTGTAATTACATATATTTTAAACGGGCATTGTTTGGAGTTGGCCACCCACAAAAGTTTGGAGACTTCATCCTTATTGTACTGTTTTCTATTAACTCTGCTCATTGTTGGAATATATGGGACAATTATACTATGAATAAAGCAAAGGTAATCTATCCGGGACCAAAGGTTAGTCGTCCCTGTGTTAATGGGGCGGTCATTAATTTACTGAGTTAAGAAAATGAGCAGCGTTCTCATTAGTAAAACTTTTACATAGTAATTTATCCAGCTCGCTGTTTTGCAAGGTATTCTCTTAAAAGGACACTTACACCTTTAATGTATTTCCCATATAGATTAAAGAATGTATATTAAGGTACTTAAATGTACGTTAATATATGTATTCTTCATCGATGAGATTGTATGGGAGACTCGACTGTCCCTTTAAATATACAAATAAGAAAAAATAAACCGGACATGGCTACTTAAGCACATCGTAATTTTCATTTTTAAATCCTGGAACTGAAACTGGAAACACTGAGATTGAAGGATACAAACTGCTTCACATACTTTAAGGCTTATGATTATGGAAAGTTCAGCACCCTCGATTAAAAAAAGACCCTTGAGTTCATATTGTCACATTCCCAAGATACATTTGTCAGAGTTGTAAGTGGGAAAACGTCCCTGAGAAAGTGTCTGGTAATGCCTTAGAGAATAATAGGAGAAAAATAAATTAATTGAATATTTGTTAGAAGAAGTCAGTAAACAGATTTGTGAGAAACTCTAAATGTCAGACTTAGTGAATCAGAGCCATTAAAGAATTAAAGATTCTTGTAGATGGTAACGCTTTGGAATGGCGTTCAACTTTGTTACAACTGGCTGTGGTTTATACTGATATTTTTTCATCTACTCAAATACGTTGAATGTAACAATTAGTTAGCTATATGATGATAAAGATAATACATACTGTATGATAAATTTGGGGGCGTATTCTCGCTTGGCATGCCGTTACATTTGGCCTTACATTTGGGTTCCCATGGTAAGGACATTTAGGTATTTTGGCACGTCGACAGCACTGTGACGTCACAGCATGCTCTTTCCGCATAATGTAGGCAAGGTTATGATATCATGATGTGATTCACGTCATTTGGAAAATTCGGGAGGCTGCCAGCAACCCCAGCAATCTGGCCGAGAGATACAATAAGACTAGTTGTCGGAATTGTCAAGACAAATTGAGGATTTTACTCTATATTTGGCTGCAATAGCCGTAATCACACCAATTTTTCCAAGCAAACACAAGCAAAACTCTGTTTACTGTTTCTGGCAAATTTTGTCTGCTCTGACAATGTTTGTGGTTTGTGGTTCATATCGATGGAGCGACATAGATAAATGGCTTGTTTGACATAAACTTCAGCCATTGCTGATTATAGGTCATGGATGGGTAGTTTAGAATTGGATAGATGAGATGAGAGAATGTAGACAACGTTGACAAAGGCTGGATGTTGGTTTTCTGGCCACCGGAAGAGGACAGTCTGAGGAGAGAGTAGGGAGACAAGGTTAAGGTTCAGCATGTTACTCACATTGTGAGTGAGGAAACAGAGTATGGCTTTTAATATTGTATCATGTGAGTCTAGGCTGGACATTGTTGCAGTTTGGATGTGGGTTAAGACTAGGGCTGTAATTACCTTTGGCGCTGCCCTAGACCAAACCTAAGGCAGTGCCACTAGCTGTCCCCTCTGTATCGCCATCTTTAGTAATGTCATATGCCGGTGCTCCACCTGTTTAAGATGTGCAGAACAGAGAAGAAATAACTTTTTTTTTTTTTTCATGGAGACAGTTCGCCCCCAAAACTTTGTGGGCTGCCACCATCCTTGGAGCTGGGACTAGTTGATCTAGGCCTGAATACGCCACTGGTTAAAAATAGGGTTGGGTGGGTCTATGCATGTGAAAAGGAAAACACCTAAGACAATGGGAGATTGACAAAGAAGAATGTGATGTATAATACAGGATAAAGGAAGTGAAATCATTAATTACATGAAATAAACAGACATTCCCAGTTTATGAATTTTGTTTTTTATTAGGTAACATTTTCCACTGCCTCTCCTGTCTTCTTTTGAGCCTGCCAGCTTCCATCAATGGAAAGGAGCAGCTTTATCATGATCATGCCAATGTAGAAAATGATGTGGAGTCATATTAGCTTCCAGAGGCCTCTCCTTCAGTTGGAATAAGACCTCTGAAGAAGCTGATGTGACTTTACATTTTTTTTTGTATGGCCCAACAAAAGGTACCATCTTTGACCAAAGACTCTACAATGAGCATGAAACGACCCGATGAAGCAACCTGTGGAGATGCTTCATTCTAATTTATCTGTCTGTCCTGTGCTTCTCCAAATAATTGTATTTGACTAAGGTGATGCCTTACATATTATTCCATGTGCCTCTCTAGTAATGCAGTAGCGGTATATTGAATAAGAGAGTTGGTGAGAAACATGGGCAGTTGTGGATCTGTAGTAGCTGGTAGTATTACCTTTAATAACTTGTAGGTGAGGCAGGGTAGAAAAGAAACTGGAGTGAGGTGTCCATTAAACCTCATCGACTTAATTTCTGTGGCCGGCTGTGCCACTCTATGCAAATATGTCTACATGGAGACTTTCGCTAACACTCTAATGTAATGTACTCTTGCTTCAGGTGCTCTATTTTTAAATAAAAAATATCTATAATATATATAATAAAAGCTTGGTATATCATGATTGTATTCCAAGAAAAAACAAGTGGGATGCCAAGTGTCAATCGGGAATGGTTGTTGGCCATGAAACCAACAGAAATTCATAGACAAAAAAACCTCCCTGACCTACTGTATATGTTCTAAAGCAGGGGTCTCCAACCTGCAGCCCTCCATCTGCTGCAGGACTACATCTCCCATAATGCTCTTTTAACCAAGGACCTGGCAGAGGAGTATGGGAGATGTAGTCCTGCCGCAGCTGGAGGGCCGCAGGTTTGGTACTCCTGTTCTAAAGTGATAGAGGAAAACTTAGAGATATCATCTGCACACAAGTTACGTATGAAGTTTAACATTTCACTGAAATTCCTGCAATAACTACATAAAGGACACAGGAAAACACTCCCTGCTCATATTCCAAATAGAAAATGCTCCTGGAACAAAACTCTGTGAGTGGAAGTGGGTCCGATTCTCCTCACTTTTATCTAACCTTCCCTTGAGTTTCTTCGCCTCTGATCACATCTGGACACCATACCTGGAAACACTCCGCGAAAAGCGACACATCTCCTGCTCTCCGGGTAACCATGGAGAAAGTCATGCATTATGGTCAGCATTATGGCATACCCCACTCCCCACCCACTTCCCCTTCAAAAACGGGCAGATTTCAGCAGGGCTGGCCCACTGATGTCAGCAGACCACCCACTTGCATTCCGAAAAGGTATCTGGAGCCTGGATATTCCCAGGTATGTCTGACACCTCCAAGAACAATCAAAGGGGTAACGGGGTAAAAGTAAACTGTGCATAGGCCCTGTCACAGAAGATAGACTCCAGTTGGTCTGCTGACAACTGCTTCATTAACAGAAACATTCAAACGTCACTCAGAGGCATTGTCTCCACATGTCTTACTGTATAGCTAGTGTCTGGAGTGAGTCAGAGATTTAGCTCCTCCCACTACCTGTAACTATATAAGCAGGCCGGCTCTCATGACAGGCCTCTCAGGTTCTTGGAGCCCTCGCATCATTCTCTTTTGCCATGGAATGCAGACTAGGAGAATAAACCAATCAAAGGCAGGTTCATGCTGGAAATAATTTTAGGTCTCATAGATTTTTCAACAAGGTTCCTAGGAATAAGTTCCTCAGATATGAGAGCCTTATATAAAGTGTATGAGAGAACTATGAGAGAAACAGCTAGATTGGAAGACAAGATTAAGGCGAGCCAGAGAGAAGCTAGCCAGCTGATAGAAGTGCGTGAAGGTTAAGAACAAGACTCGCCTACTTGGAAAATACAAGAGCCTAGCTCCATCTGAAGGCCTAACAAAGGCTCACAGCACTGGCTAACAGACTAAGAAGATACACTAGAAAAGCAGAGTCCAAAAAGATAAATGCTCTGCTCTCCCAAGAACCATTGAAGGTTCCCAATTGCAGTGTAACAACACAGCAACAGCAGAAACTGAGCAGTACTGGGAGAAAGAAAAGCCACATAACACCAATGAAAAGTAGCTACAGGACCTGAGAGCTGACCACAGTAATCTCCCAGAACAGAAAGCAGTCATCCAACAGCAAGTCAATAACATAAAGAGTTGGATAGCATCTGGCCCAGATATGGTCTACACATACTTGCTGAAGAAACGGACCCTTTTTTTAACCATGAAAGGGTCTGAGTACCATGGGGAGGGTATGATATAATAAGACTTAAAGAGGTATAGACCCCAAATGTATAGGGTCTATAGGGAAAAATCAAGTGGAGTGGGGAAGTTAAATTGCTTAAGAAAGGCAGTTCCTGTCTGAAGCATCCATTAAAGTGAACAAAGAATCAATGCATCCTCCAACCTCTAGGGGTCACTGATACACACCAGTACATATACATGTTTCTGCATAACCAGAAGCTATCTGACAATCTGCTATCGTCTGATGTAGGGTGGATTAATTATTAGACTTTTTTTTTTAAAGAAAATAGTTCAAGTTAATTGTATTATTTTATATTTTGAATGGAAAATGTTTTTTTTCCTCACAAAGGTTGCTCCCTCTCCTTTGCCCTCTACTAAGAGTGACTTGGAGGAAGGTGGATGGGACCATTTTTACACTTTATTTTTTTTAAGCTCCCCCCACAGGGCAGAACTAGAAAGAGGGAGAGAGAGAGAGACATAAGATGGGATCTGTGCCATTCCAAATGAAAGTTTTTTCCTACTCACTCCAAAGAACAGGGGATGATGAGATTGATGAGACAGTGAATGCGATATACTTGGAACCTATAGCCTTAAGGGCTTACTTTATTAATGCCCCACCCCATCATGCATTTAAGAGGACAGTGATCATCTTTAGTTAATATGGACCCCCCATTTAATGTTTGTATTCATTGTAATTTGAAAATAATACATTTTGCAAGTTTTAGACATGAAAATGTAAAATTCTAAATTGCATACCCCGACATGCACCCACAGATTAGTGAATTTGCTGTTTTTCTAGTGTTAGCAGGTAAGGGCATGCAACCCTTTACTCGACTGACCACTCAACCTCTTAGTGAATAGATTCAACTATATCATGTGAATTGATAAATTCTACGTTAAACTAATGTCATGCTGTAAACCCCAGGGAGAGGTTTAGTTTGGCATTTGGGTATTGGTGCTATGCAGACATATGAGTCCCTGGGGTGGAGCAATTGGAGAGCAGGGTGGGCCAATGCTCCATTCTCCCGTTCAGTGGCTAGAAGTCTGCAGGATCTGGGATTCCTATGGGGCCGGCATTAAAAACCCCTGGAGCCTGACGATCAGAGAGACTGTGGTGGGAAGAGGCAGTTCCTCTGTGCTCCCAGGGTAAGGAGAAGCCCTGAAGAAGACCATCCCTGAGCCAAGTGAGGCGATACCTGCCTGGACCTTTGTGTGCTGTCTGGGTGAAGTTTTCCAGAGCCTGGCTTCTCGGGAGCTAGGTTGTTTCTTTTTATGATTTTGTTTTGGGGTGTTGCGTTTGAGCAATTAATAATAAAGTGTTTGCTGAAAGTTGGTGTTGCTGGGCTTGATTGCCCTAGAGGACTGTGCTTATGACGCCTAACTGTGACATTTTATGGCCCGCATGCTACAGGGTTTGTCACACTACGCATTAGTAAACATTCTATTCTCTATAAGTGTAAACCGTTTATATAGTTCTCGACGAAACATCACTATAGCAAAACAAACTACAAAACTTGGCCGGCCTCCCAAATTGGGGGGAAAATGTGTCAGGATCCCCAGTGTTAATGGCTATGTTCCCCCAGCACTTTTTACATTTTACAAATCCTTGCATGTGCACATTTATGAGTCAATATTTCCATGGTACCCGTGTGAAAAATATTCAGAACAAAGTATTTTTATTTTAATCAGCCTTAGTTTCCTTAATGATAAACAGCCCACTTAACTTTACTGCAGCTCTTTCCTTTTAATCTAAAAACAGGAAATTGGCCAATTCTATGGCGTGGGCTCTGATTCTATGTGTTTTTTTTTTATTCTGCTATGTGCAGTTGTATATTCTAACACTAGAATGTTAAAGAATACATATACAACTGCGGAATACCCAAAATGTAACAAAGTGTGAAAAAAAATGCCCCAGATAGGATTTTTTTTTGAAAAAGTGTATAAAAATTCTTTGGACCAACAAACGAGCGGCTGCACGTCCAGGAATAAAACATTTTGATTTTACCTCACTCGTTGCCGTAGTGATTTCAGCTCATTTGTTGGTCTGACTGTGAGGAACGGACTTGGAGTGAGTCCCATTGCGCTGTGGCGCCCACGAGGAGCGTTGCATTGGCGTTTTGGGCTGCTGGAGCGTGGCCAGGATTTGTGTGAGCTTGTAAAAAATTATTTAAATACTTATTGAAGATGGAATGAATCAGATGACAAAGCATATCCATCTTTTTTTTTTTCTTGAAAAAAATCATAATTACCGTATTGGCTTGATTATAGGCCGCATCCGATTATAGGCCGCACCTTTATATTGATATGCTTTATAACCCCTGAAATGCCACTCTGCCCCCTAATATGCTTTATAACCCCTGATATGCCAATATGCCCTCTGATATGCTTTATGCCCCCCAGATATGCCGATCTGCCCCCTTCCCTCAGATTTACCAATGAATCATCAGACTCCATGGTGTCTAGCGGGGGCAGCCGGTGGACCTCTGCTGCTTCTCGACACTTCCGCCGGTGCTTCTATGCCAAGGCTCAGTCAAAGAAGCCCCGACGGAAGTGCCGGCAACAGCGGAGTTTTTCTGCCCGTATCGCACAGTGCCAGCGGGTGAACGTCTGCGCGATGTGCTCAGACAGCCTCCGCTGCTGGCCAGTAGTGCCGGCGGGGCTTCATTGACGGAGCGCTGGAAGGTCATGTCACTCCGGTGCTCAGTCATAGAAGCCCTGGCGGAAGTCCCTGCAGCATCGGGGGTTGTCAGCATCGTGCAGATGCCCAACGGCTGCCAGAGAGGAGGATCCAGGTCCCCTGCAGCGGTGCGGTGCTTGGCCGCACCAGGGCCATAAATGATAAAGAAAAGAAAAAAAACACCCGCCCAGCGCAATACGAATTGCGCATCCCTGCGCTAAACCCGGATTATAGGCCGCACCCCCACTTTAAAGACTTACTTTAAAGTGGGGGGGGGGGAGTATAGCCTATAATCCGGCCAATACGGTATTTCTTCTTTTGCACTCACTAACTTAGTCCTTTATACATCTCTAAACAGCTACAGGACCGCATGGTGTAAATTGATCCATGTTCCAAGCCACATACACAGATTATATCACAAACACTTCCTACTTAAGAAGAAGTGGTAAACGTAGTATTCAGCAACATTTCCTGCCTCAACCTTCCTTTTTTTAAAATTTGACTCAAAAAAATACATTTGTTACCTTCACTCTCGGCACCCAAAATAAGATCATTGGGATATTCCATTTTATGTCCATTGTCTTTTTCCACTCTCCCACCCCAAGACCTCCTTACTTCATCCTCCATGTTAAATAAAGTAAAAAAAAAAAAAAAAAAGCTTTATTTAACATGGAGGTTGTTAAATAAAGTTAAAAACAAACAAACAAACAAAAAAAACCCCGATGTTTTAATTTAAGTCCAGGGCAGGCACCCCTGTTGCCATGGCGCCCTGTGCGGCCGCACAGGTCGCACACCCCTAAGGCCGGCCCTGGGCAGGGTGCCAGCAGGCAGGGAGGAACCCTGACAATAACTGAGCAATCTACTCGAGAAGGCTGGATTTGAAAGGTCCACACGCATTGCAGAAGCAAAAGGGATCGCAGCAGGGGGCAGATACGTGATACTAATTAGCTGGTTATCAGAGAAAGCTCTCCAGCAGCCTCTCCGAGTAGTAAGAGGTCACAGCCTTAAACACTGCGAGAGAGCCCCGGTGCAACTGTCATACACACTTTCTCGAATCCGTTTATAGAATCCCTCCCAAGATAAGGCGAGGTCCTCCAGACTTGATAGTGAATACTTTTAAATAAAATTATCTAATTAAGACCGACCGAAGTTGTACTTTAATCCCACAAATTCTTTGATTACTAATCGAGGGGACATGTTACATTCAGAATGATCGGTGGCCCGCAAGTAGCCTTTGGCACCATTGTTAAACTTGGTGTTTAGGCATAGGCCTGATGACCCAGTATTGCCGCTTCCTGAGCGCATATCACTCCACAGCTGACATAATAACGTTTGCTTTATAAGTCAAAATTCCTCTACCGGAGCTGTTATTTCTGTCAGTCAGCTCGTAGAAATGCATGGTTTGGCTAACCTCTTTTCCGTTCACCGTGACGGCTTCATTCTAATCTTGGCACTCGTGGCTACCTCTAACTTATTGAATTTAGCTGAATTCGGCTTTGTCGGATTTAGATACGATTGTTTCAGTTTTCTTAACAAATCCAAAAAGAATAACATTACAATGGGAAACATTTGGAGCTTGGCACAAGGTTATGCAGAAGAATTTTAAATGTGTCATTAGATATATCATAATCATAATTAAACAAACACACAAAAAGGTTTGAGAACAAATCAACCGACAACAGACAGCAGTCTAGATGTTCTCGCTTGTTTGTGCTATCAAAGGGAAAAAATATCCTTTGATATATCAGTCCGATCCTGTCCACAAGAGCATGACAAGTTTCCTCTACGCAAAGGAGCCATCAACCCCAGATGTACACCAGTACGGTGCAGTTGGTATAGGCATGTAGGCATTAGTGAGTCTGGACCCAACTTTACGTAGTCGAGTAACATAGTAATTTTAGGTTGAAAAAAAGAAAAACTCCATCAAGTTTAACCCTTCTAACTATCTTTTCTGTTTTTGATCCACAAGAGGGCAAAAATAACCCAAAACGATTAAGCTATTTTCTGGATTTTGCCACCTAAAATAACCTTTCTTGACTCCAAAAGGCAATCAGATTTCTCCTTGGATAAAGAAGTTTATCCAAGATGTGATGAAGATGTGAATCAGAAGATGTCCTTGAAGGGTGAAAAAACATACAAACCAAGAAAAGCTTAGTAGCCTGCTCTATGGTGCGCCCCTATTCAGGTGTCCACGTTTGGTCTCACCTTTACATTTGGGTTGTTTTCAAACTTTTTTGTATGTAATTTCACCCTTCAGGATCACTCGGGGTCCACCCCAAGTGTAAAGGTGAGTCCAGACGTGGACCTCCTTGTTCACTTGTGCCTAGGGTGATACCAACAGCAACTCACAGGTAAGAATTGCATGTTCCAAGGAGAACACCATGACAATGTAAAGGGACCTCTTAGCTATCCTATGCATTAAAGTCCGTATGGTGATTGGCGTGTCCCTTTAAGTAGTTCTGAATAGTAGTTTTTTTGGGGGGGTTCAGGAAATTACATTTCCAGAATTTTTGGAAACATACTTAATATACAGGATAGTGATTTCAAGATGTTTCCTGCAATCTGGAAGAACAGCCTTTATGTCATAAATGAAATGGATTATCCGTGTGCAATAGAAAAGCTGGCAAACATGACTTTACTTATACAGTTATGGCGATGTATAAATAGCAGTCCTGATTCATAATGGTAAAAATGGTCTGATCATCTTATTAACCAATGTAACGTCCGTGATGATTGCTAATTAACATTTTATTTAAGATGCTTTTGCAATTCTTGAGAATATTAAAGGGACATAACCAGCAAAATATGAAACGTTTTTATACATTTAACCTTGCTTTCTACCTTTGGGTAACAAATAATTGCGCTCAATAGGCTGTTTTTATACCAGTTGTGCTCACTTGTAAGCCATGGAACTGGTAACTAATGGTTGGGGGTTCTATGGGTTAACACCATACATGAAGAGCAAAATCAATTTTTCATTTAGTTTTTGGTAGACCTGGGTGGTGGCCAAGTCTTCGCGTCCGTCTTTCGGGGGAAACAAAATCTGCGTATTCTACTGGTTTTCTAGCAGGGGATAATACGGGGTTACTGTTGTAACAGTTAGAAGTAGCTTCGGTGCTAAGAGTTAAAGGTCCATAAGAGCGACTCTATTGGTCATCGGCAGAGGCCTCCCCTGGCATCACCCAATGAAGGGCAGCTGCTCTATATTGGTTGATGCCAGAGGAGGACCCTGCCAGCAACCAATAAAGTCTGTCTTATGGACCCTTAACTCCTGGCAGGTTCCTGTTCCTGTTTAGCCCTGCTATGCCATGAAGACTTAAAGTAGGCTAGAGGCAGCGACTTGTATGGGGCGGAAGGGACCAGGGAGATTAGCTAGGAGATATTTACCAAGACAAACATGAAGAAATGAAGATTCTTCGTGTTGTGCTTCTTTGTCTTCATGTATGTTTACCCGCCGCCATATACAACATTCATGCTGGTTTTCATGTTGTCCCAAATACGAATGTACAAGTCTAGTCTTTGCTGTGTTTGTTTTTGGACAGCGAATTTACCTTCTGCTTGGACAAAATTCTGGGTGTTTTTTTTATCATTGGAAAACAACATTTGGATATTTACAAATATTTTCAATGGGGGAGGTCCCTGTTACCTTCTGGACTCACATTTCACTCACCGAAGCAGCATCCAAGGGATAGGAAGAGATCCAGACTAGATTTTGGACCAGCAACAACAGCACTACACCAATGGATAGACCCATCCAGCCACATGGTACGTGATAGAGCGGCAGCAGGAACAGCCTCCCCGGCAAAAGTGGTAGAGGTTAACACAGTAAATGAATCCTTAATCAGAGACCAAGGACTGATTAAGGTTTGAATCTTTAAAGCAGGAAAAAAACAGGCCAACTAGAGAAGCCGAATGGTTCTTGACTGCCATCAAAATCTATGCTTCAGTCAACATCAGTCAGCAACAATTTAATGGGGAGGGACGAAACCTAAACCTATCTTATCTGTCAATTCGGTCCCTGGTCTGGTTGCCTTACCACTTATACTGGAAGGCTCTTCCACCAGTCTACCGCTTTATCAAAACGGACAGATGTATGTCATTGAGTAGCCGATCCCTACTGATTCTCAGAAAGGATAATATCAGAACAAAAACTCATAAAACACACTTAGGAAGCAAGAGTTTATTTAGCATCGTATAATCTTCCATCTGCCTGATATTCATAACACTGGCCATCAAATGTTTAAAAAGAACTGTGTGCTTACAGTCAGGAAATCCCCGTAACTGGAACGGTGCATGTGAACGTGTGAAATCAGTCTGAAAATGGGTGGAAAAAGACAATACGCTGGTAAGGAATCTCTAACGTTAATCAAACAAAGAGAACAGAGGAAGCAACTATGGGGAAGCAGTTTAAACATAAATTTTAACATGAATTCATTAATAAAAATCTGCTGACACAGCACAGACCTCCTTTTGGGTTTATCATGGGTGGTAGTAGCAATGGCCTTAAATATATGTTTTATCATCTAATTAATATGCTGGAGGTGAGGAGTAGGGTTGAAGGAGATTTGCCCCTTGGGGAGGGTTGAATGTCATTGCTCTGGGGTGTCTATTTTGCTCTATTGCTCTATTTGGTGATAGGAGAAATCGAAGAGAAAATTATATTATATTAAAAAATTATAGAAAATTATATTAATATCTCAGTATTATGAGCAGTCTTAGTAAAGCCTCTAAACTTCCTAAAACAACAATGTCCCTCTTTGGCCATTTGAGATGCCGTCTCCATGAGAAAGAAAACAGAGACCCAAAATAAACAGGACTGACGCTAATCTTTATTTAACTCGCCTTCCAATCCTAAGGAATTACTTAATGTAATATTTTTAAGCTGTAACTCTTGAATCATCGTTTTAACCTGTAGGTTAAGCAAACAGACTTCACAGCTAGTGTGAGAACGTTTTTAGCATTAAATAAACCTAAATCCGCTAAGCCTGTGATATAATCCAAAAAAAAGAGAGGAAAAACCCCACAGTTCCAAACATGTTAATAGTAATTAATTGAATATGAACAGTTTTTTTTTGTTAAATAAGAACGGAAATATCACTCTCGCTGATACAAAATGATACTTTGTATATCTGATGTCATTAAATATAAACTAATACAGTTTGATGGGTGTTCCTGAGAACTCTCTGGGTCTGACCCAGATTCTTGTGGTGAAAAAGGGCTTCCCCAGGTCTCCGGGTCAGTTTTGTTCTTTCTCCAGGCAGATGGGTGTTGTGTGGCCATGCCCATTCCCCGCCCATATCTGGCCTACTCCCTGCCCCCTTTCCTCTGCTCCCCTCCCATATCCTTCCCACTAAAGGAATTCCCGGGCTAGCCCAGAGCATCGGGATTCCCACCCTGGGAAGATCCCGGATTTGGTCAGAGGCTATCAGCATTGAACAAAGGCAAAATGAAACAATTGTCAAATATTCAAAATTTACAGTATACAATTCTAGAGGAAAATCAGCAGCCTGCTTTCCTCTTTAACAGACGTCTCTCCCATACTATGAAATATGGAAAGGCGTTAAGATGGTTGGTTCCTGAGGTTTAGATATCAAATATGTAGTTGGCACGGAAAGGGTTCATACTCACGCAACGCTGCATGTAGGGTGTGTTTATATTTTTGAAACTATCCCCAACTTCTAAGATACTTTAAGCATGAGTGTTCCTACAAGATCTGGACCTGGAACCCAAGGTTGGGATGGCAAGGGGAACGTTGAGACTCTAATCTGAAGAATTTGGTCAGTGACTTGTTTTTTTTAATGCTATTTTTGGCACAGGGAGGGACTGGCCCTCCTAAACAGGGATAGTTAGTGTGTATGGGGTAAATAGCCCTTCTTGCCCTGCATGCAGATTCCATTGTGAAAACATTGAGTTGTTAGATCCATAGCTAAAATGGATCTTGTAAAGTATTGATTAAATATAAGACCTATAATTCTTAGGCAAATAGTAGCTCTATTAAGGGTGAGGACCAAGTTAAGCCTGGATATTTTTTTTGGGGGGGTTAGACTTTGCATGGTGTGCCTGCATGGTGTTAACTTAGGCCAAATGTATCCCTAGCGCAGGGATACCCTAAATGCCCTACGATGAAGGACATCTTCTACTAATACAATGTCTTCAGAGTTTTAAACCAAAAGGTACAAGGAGCGTGCCTTCTGTCCCCCGTCGGTATGCTGGAAGAGATCCAGAAGCACTAGGAACATACTGTCACCTAGAGGATCCTCCACCTCCTCCCCAAAAAGAAGCTGCCAACACTCTAATTATTTCTGGTCAGCCCCTGGAGACGTCCGTGGAATATAAAAAACACATTTTGGAGACGGGACAATAGCATAAAAATATGTAACTCTATTCATCAGTTTTATAAATGTGTTCCTATAAAACAATGCAAAAAATTCCTGGGGATCTTCTAATTTTATACCTTGATGGGTCAGATAAGGTTTTCGATTGTGTTGGCTAACCAGATGCTGTTGAATCGCTTCTAAGAACACCATGAGATAATTTCTTCCTGGTTGGTGATCGTTCCCACCAAGGTCATACCTGAATGAAATATAATATAGGATAAAGACGCTTTAAAAACTCAATATAATAACATGGTTAAAATAAAATCACTTTGGTTGACATTCAGCTGAGTATTGTCCCCACTCGCAATATAAATAAGTGTACAATACACTTTAAAAGAGGATTATACACATTTTGGGGGGGAAATGTACCCATGACAAAAAAAAAAAAATAAAAAAAAAATGGACAAGCAAAAGTAAAAGCTAAAAATTTGGGAGGAACTAAGATGTGTGATGCCAAATATAGCTGGAAACAAAGAGCTTCTCGCCAGCACATTGTGGCCACCAACCTATGCCCTTAACCTATATGTCTGCTTTATAATTAGATATTTCACCCCTTGATACCCATGATAGGTGCTGCGTACAGCAAAGATTGAAGCCCCAAGGGGCTCAGAATGGGCCCTTGACGGGCTAGGCCTTGGCGGCATTTTTTTAACAAGTCGGGGGAGGGGTTAATGGAGGGTTATTTAAGGGGTGGGTGCCACTAGGTTAGCCGCCATTTTGTTGTCACCTTACCACTTGTTGCTTGTCCCACCCTCCCTTGTTTTTGTGTTGAGTGTTCCTGGATTGTGTGTTTTGTCACGTTCGTGTGGAAGCTTACCAGGTATCTAGGGGGTTAATGCTGCTGGGGGAGCATTTGGTGGTACTCGTGGTGGGAGGTTTCCTGGCAGGTGAAGCTGGGAACCTCAGGTCTGGGTTTGGGCGTCCCAGTATGTCCGTCCCTGTGTAGTATCTGGATAAACTGGTAAGCTTGGGGTGTTTTTTTGTTACATTAAGTGGTGTGTATGTTGGAAGGGGGCTAAGGAGCAAAGAAGGCACAAACAATTTGTTTGGGAGTCTGGGGACCCCGGGGCAATTTTCACACCAGGGCCCTGTGGTTTCTAGTTCCACTCTGCCTTAAATTTCCTGGCTCACCTCGACAGCGACAGTCCGGCCCTGTCTGGAGTTATAACGTCCACTGGTATTTCAGCAATCAGGCCATGGGTTCCGCGTTAACTCACAGATGATCTGATAAAGACATGATCCCCTGATATAAGAAAGCAAATTCTTAAAAATAAAATACTTTTTCTATTGTTTGTCACTAGGCGGCACTCTAGGATTTTTTTAGCGCTGTAACAGGTGTCATTTTCCTTTTTTTTTAGGTTACATGTAATGTTCAAAGAGAGGAAAGTTAGGTTTTATTTTGGTTTCTAGTTCAAAATAAAATATTTCAGAAAAATATTCAGCCTCTAGTTTACAAACTTTTCAGCACAAAGGCAGTTTATCCTTTTTTTTGGACTGTATACAGTGATGAGTACCCCCAGCGCTGTATGCAGTAATAACCCCCAGCGCTGTATACATTAATATAGCCCCAGTACTGTATACAGTAATAACCCCCAGCCCTGTATGCAGTAATAACCCCCAGCGCTGTATACAGTAATAACCCCCAGAGCTGTATACAGTAATAACCCCCAGAGCTGTATACATTAATGTAGCCCCAGTACTGTATACAGCAATATAACCCCCAGCGCTGTATACAGTAATATAACCCCCAGCACTGTATACAGTAATATAACCCCCCAGCGCTGTATACAGTAATATAACCCCCAGCGCTGTATACAGTAATATAACCCCCAGCACTGTATACAGTAATATAACCCCCAGCACTGTATACAGTAATATAACCCCCAGACCTGTATACAGTAATATAACCCCCCAGCACTGTATACAGTAATATAACCCCCAGCACTGTATACAGTAATATAACCCCCCAGCGCTGTATACAGTAATATAACCCCCCAGCGCTGTATACAATAATATAACCCCCAGCACTGTATACAGTAAAATAACCCCCAGACCTGTATACAGTAATATAACCCCCCAGCACTGTATACAGTAATATACCCTCAGCTCTGTATACAATAATATAACCCCTCAGTGCTGTATACAGTAATATAACCCCCAGCGCTGTATACAGTAATATAACCCCAGCACTGTATACAGTAATATACCCTCAGCTCTGTATACAGTAATATAACCCCAGCACTGTATACAGTAATATACCCTCAGCTCTGTATACAGTAATATAACCCCCCAGCACTGTATACAGTAATATACCCTCAGCTCTGTATACAATAATATAACCCCCCAGTGCTGTATACAGTAATATAACCCCAGCACTGTATACAGTAATATAGCCCCCAGTGCTGTATACAGTAATATAACCCCCAGCGCTGTATACAGTAATAACCCCCAGAGCTGTATCCATTAATATAGCCCCAGTGCTGTATACAGTAATATAACCCCCAGCACTGTATACAGTAATAACCCCCAGAGCTGTATCTATTAATATAACCCCAGCGCTGTATACAGTAATATACCCCTCAGCGCTGTATACTGTAGTAACCCCCAGCGTTGTATACAGTAATAAACCCCAGTGCTGTACACAGTGACTAGCTGTGCGATTAAGACTGAGTCGTTATGATATGATAAAGAATACGGGAAATTGTCTAGTAGATTGAGGCTCAGAGCAAGAACTCATACAAACGGTTAATATGCAGCTGCCTGAAAACATTATATTATGGGGGGGAAACTAGAACTGGTTTAAAAGAGAAAATGACGCAATATTTTTGAAGACATATTTGTCATCTGTAACTAGCGATAAAAAAAGAGAAGGTTCCACAAACTGTAGTTTTAAAGCACTGCTTTCCAAACAACATATTATTTTTATCATTATATGTAACTGTATCATGTTCCTCTTTCAGTCATGGTCCACAGAGTCTTTAAGTATTTTAGAGAGTTCTGTATTTCATAAGAGACCACAAGAGACACACCTAACAGTGTAAGTCATTCTGCAGCAAGGAGTGACAAAACACCCAAGACAGATTGGTCACCTTTTGCAGGCCTATCGGACAAACCCAGTATAAATCATTAATTGGTAATTCCATGCTATGAACTTCTCTTCTTCTGACTTCTCATTAGGACGTAATAGTACGTCCTAACAACATAAAGGGGTTCAAATGGTCACGATATCCACCCGTCTTCACTTGTCTATTCTTTATCCTTTCAAAAACAGGCCCCTGGGACATGGTCGTCCTAAAAGTTTAGATCAATATTTTTTCAGGTCGTTGTCGACTCAACTGGGGCAAGAAAACCAACATCGTAAAAGAAATTCTACCACTGACTAAGGTCAGTAGGCCACTGACCTTAAAGAGCCTGGGCTACCTAGTCATCCTCACACCGTTGGTCCTGGGTCCTGGTATTATAGATCTGTTATTTTTCCCTGCCTATGTCTATCAAAGTGGGTTGAACACTTTTGCCCAACTATGAAAAAGTGGGTAAAGTTGCGGTGCCCACTGCTCATGAGACATCACCGGCCAAATGTATTTCCTCAAACACTGCGACCAATGCATGACCATTCTTTCTGGGACCACAGCAGACTACGGCGGACAATCAGATGGAGGACAAAGGACATGGCGGACAAGAGGAGACATCCGGCCAACCAAGCAAATGCCCAGTAGACCAGTGCCCAAAGGCGTTGCTCAGTTTTCTTCATGAACGCTCGTTCTTCAGTTTCAGCCCTTTAGAAGGTTTCTTGCAGGACTTGGAATTCCTTCTAAATTGGACGTCACTAGAAAAAAACTTTCATTCTTTACTACTAAACACAGATTTCCCTTCATTAGTGCATTGGTTTGATGTTACAAAATAGGAATGGGATACTGTTCTTTAGACATCTTAGTCACTTAGTGCATCAGCTTATATGTTCTAAGCAGTCTCGCTGGGAAATAAGGACCTTGGTCCCGCACATTAATAATTAATCCCTGGAGAGCAAACTACAAGTAGAAGCATTTAAAATGTACCGAGAAAAGCAGAAAAAGTATAGTCTGCAGCAGAACCAGGCCATAAAACCCCCAAGCGATGGGTTACATGGTAAGGCATTAACAAGAAGATGATCTTCACTTGCAGAATTGTATCTCTGTTCTTAAACTTGGTGACACGTGGAGCTGGGACAAGATACATTGATTGACATTCCGGATGTAATGAACTAATGATCCCATGATGTGCAACCAGCCTTAACATAAAGCTTCATACTCATACCTGGGAACTTTCTAAATGAGCTGCCCCTCAGACCCCTGAAATAGTAACCTTTTAATAGCCTGTCATGAAGGTTCTGTGTAGGGACTCCCCAAATGTATTAATGAAATGGCTCTAATATCGGCCCTCATGGAAACCTTGACTTGTCATTATTTAAAGATACACTTAATTTAGTCACCTGCATTCAAGCAGGGATTACTAACAATACATACTGTGGCAAAGACACCAACTGGTAGTCCTATATATGATCACAGAGGGGGGAGAATAGGTCACTGTGTGACCCTCAGAATATGCCCCTTCACCCTAAGGCTGGGGCAAAAACCCTGAGATATTCTTTGCATAGGTGTCGCTAGTTGCCAGGGCCGTGCAGAGGCGATTGCACAGGGTACATGGCACGCAAGCAGCAGTAAAAGGACGACAGTGATTGAATGTTCATGAAAAAGTTTTCAGCAAATGCTTGGCGCCCTTTGTCTCCTCCACAAAAATGGCAGGAAATGTACCATTTATAAAAAAAATAAATACTTTTTTTTAGATATTTAGACATTCATGCTCATATTTACGTATACGTAGACATAGACATTCATGCTCACATACACTTATACACAGACATCAATGCTCACTCACTTACTGTATACATAGACATTCATACAGTTATACAGAGACATTCATGGTCACATACAGTTATACAGAGACATTCATGCTCACGTACAGCAATGGATAGCATGTAACACATACGTTGCTATTGTGAGAAATAAATAAATTTTTGATGAGTGTTTAATAATTACTTCTACTACCCCCTTAATTTTAAGTGGAAGAGTTTTCCATCACCTTTACCCACCATAACTTATGTAATGCTACTTTTTACCGTAAAATCAATGTGTTCATATTTCTGTCTGTTATTGTCATGATGTGCCTGTGGTCTAAATAGATTCTCCATGACACTGCTTCATTCGCTTTCATGGTCAAACTGTGAAAACCACATAGCCGGCCACGAACCTCGTACTAGCTGGTGACTTTTACTAATTTTTTCAATCAAACCTTTCTATTATTGCTTCCTAGCCAGTAAATCTCTCTGGTCATGCATATTTGAAATGTGTAGAATATTATGTCACGTAGCAGTGGTTTGTCACATTTGTCATTTTCATAAACGTATATTCTGAGCATATAGCACGGAAATAGAGATAGCTGCTGGCATCAGCGGCTTCCTGTTCTAATATCCTGTGTTAGGTTATAATTAGACACAGGTGTAGGTTTAAGTTGCACTTTAGATCTTAATTTATCGATTGTACAGATAATGATTACGCACCACCATATTTCACAGTTTGAAAGTGATGTGAAGGAAGAACTAACATAAAACAGAAACTGAATAAAAAATATAAAACATGTATATTTTAAAAATAAATAAATAGAGCAAAAATAGCATGATAAGCTTGAATAATAATTCTGGTGCAAAGTGGTTGGACATTTAGCTTAATGTGATGGTTTGGTCTGAGAGCCTGTATCAGGGCCGGTTAAGATATTCATAGAAAAAGGCTAGGACTGGTCATTTGGTACACCAGGCAAATGCCCTGTTTTTCCGCTGGCTGACAGCACCATACCCAGGGTGGGACTAACCCATCGGACATGGACTGAGGGCCCATGAGTGTCAAGGGGGCTGTCTCCCAGTGGTGTACCCCGGTGGTCTTTCCTCACATGCGTGCCCTTCCAGAGCTGGTTTGGGGAGATGCCTACTGGCTACTGATGCTGAGACCAAGGAATATGATTACTGACAGAAGGCAGAACAAGAAGAGGAGGAGGAGAGCAGTAAGAGGAAGAAGAATGCAAGAATGAACACAGGGGAGTAGGAAAGGTAGGAAGACATTGTGAGAGTGTGAGAAAGCATGGGTAAGTGTATGAGTGAAAAAGTAATGGGAGTTATGATGTACCACCATCAGTGACTGACTCAGTATAAGTCAATGCCTGTATTGACTCAGTATATAGTGATGGGAGGTATGCTGTACCAGTATATAGTGGTTAGTGTTCTGCTGTTCCACCATCAATATCTGGCTCAATATATAGTGATGGGAGTTATGCTGTACCACTGTCAATATCTAGCTCAGTTTATAGTAATAGGAGTTATGCTGTACCACCGCCATGTCTGGCTCAATATATAGTGAACATGAATAAAGCGTTTATGAAGTCATTGATCAATTTGCAGAACTAGAGGTTCAAAGCCAGAGGATGTAAATGCGGTACACCCCCCCCCCGCCAGAGCCAGGGAGCCGTCTGAACACTATTTCACCCCTCCCACGTCTTACTCTTATTAAATAGTCCAGCTGCGACTGAGTAAACAAGCTTCCTCAAGTCTTCGGTGCTGAGGGAAGTTGAAACTTCACACAAGTAGGTAGTTGTAGGACAAAACATTGGCCAAGCCAATCTACTGTTCTTCTCCTGTAAGTTTTAGGGTAAACATTAATGTTTACAATAGTTTGTAAAACATTTCTATTTGAGAAGGCCTATTTGGTGTCAAAATCTTTCAATAAGCCTTTGTACTTCCTAGTTTTAGTTCTTCTTTACAGCCATAGTAAATATATTTACTGTTCTATTTTTCAGATTGAGTTTCTGAATTTATATATTTATGTATTTAAGATTACTTGTGCAATATTGTTGTATTTTTTTAATTGCTGCCCATAAAATATGTAACAGCACTGAAGTAATCTACTACGTTACAATGAAACATTTTACCTTCTTATATTAGCGGTTGTTGAAACCCCATACGAAACGCAGGCGGATATTCAAAAATAAGCATTTTATTGTGAAAAAACATATAAATCTGGGAAATATGCAAAAAAAACTAAGTCCTCTTTAATGCTAAAATATTATACTATATATATAGCACTACATGTATAAGCCGCCATGCTCCTACATGATGATTAGTTTGCCGACAGATGTTCTTCTTCCCTCTGCCAATCACTGACAGCTCCGAAACCACATGGAAATTCCGAATGTAGGGGTAAAATATGGAAATTGATTTATAATATCTGGCTTGGGGAATTTGTTACTGTCTCTTCTCAGTTTCTAGTCTACCATTTCGTCCATCATTGGGAATCGTCCAATGCCACATTTATGCGCACCGTGGCATATTCAATCTCCCCATCATCTACATGCCATGTATTTGTAACCCTATTGACGTCATGCTTTAAATCAGCATAAAGAATGGAGTCCTGTTCTTCTGCATAGTCCAGTGTCGGTTCTTTATTGTCATTACTAGTCTCTTCGGCCACCGCAACATTTTCGTTGGTTACGAGTCCGTTGGTGGCGCTTTCCAGCTGTAGCTGTGCATTGCTGGAACATTCTGGAGGAATTTCCGTCTAGAAAAAAAGGACAAGCCAAAAATATTTCATATGTTGTATCTATTGCGTGAGGACACACAGTGGAACACAACATACCTTCCGATGTTTTTGGCTTTAGGGGAAATGGTTGGGGTCATTACTAGTGGTAGGGCTTTAATACTGTTTTTATGTGACTTTATGACCTATTGGTGGGTTTGTGCATAACTAAGGCATCTGAAAAAAGAATAATGTACAATTTATATACAGATTATTGGGGCTTTTAGGGTTGTAGAACCCTGTAGTACCCTCATACCCAGCAAAACATTCTGAGCTCCTGAAAAAAGAGGGGGATCAAGGGAGGAAAAAAGGATACCTGGTAGGATACTATAAAACACTGTTAGTCTCTGATAGCACATGCAACTGGTGACAATAATTCTTTAATTCCTTTGTGTTCATTATTGCATTAAACATGTTAATGAAACATGTCCGCACCTCTGTCTAGTAGAGCCAAGCGTGAGGTTTGTAGCACATACAGTAAAGTAAATAAAGATCTAGCCCTGCTTTGTCTTAGAAATGTGTTAAGATCATTTAAGAGTAACAGCACATCTGTCATGTTATAAATATTTTAATATAATATGTAGTAATGTTTTATGGGGGTGGATGCACCAAGGCTGATCCAGGTTAGCTCCACCAGCCCTACCATAACAAGTGACCTGCTCCTTCATGCGGAGCTCCTGGATATGCCATCCATGAAGCATTTCTTGGGCTTGTTATACAATTAGGTATATGTTCCCCAACCATCCAATTGAGCCAGTAGGGCTCCTGACCTCTAGGATAATGTAATGCAATGATTCAGAATGATCAATGATAATGAACAGAATGAGTTCAGGGATATCGTGAAAGATACGTGTCCAGGTAGCATAACCACAATGTAATTGACATACCTTATCCTCAGGCTCCTCTGGGCTGGCTGAAGCTTTCTGTTTTACTATAAAGAAAAGGACAGTATAACACATCATGGGCTTAGCCTTAAAAAAATGCATACACATTACAGCGCTCAGCAGTATGGACTGCCGACGAGTAGAGGGCAGGTCGTGAGCATTCCAAAAATCTGCGTTGATGAGTTTTCGGTCCCTTTGTGTTGTGCCAAGTGTTACAAAAGAGCCAAACCATACCACAGATATCCTCAGTTTTGACTTTTGCTTAAAGATTTAAGTAAAAGTTGGTGAAAAATGTTCTCCCATATTCTATAAACGCTGGAAAATGCCTGGTGAAATATTTGAAGAAATAATGTGTTTTGGCTGTGAATTTCCGTGTTTAGTGACATCGCTGCCCTTTGGGTTGGTCTGATTTTGAAGCGATGGGGTCATTAGTAAGTAAGATTTTAATTTTGCTTGTTGTTCCAAATATGGCCACAAGGGGCAACAATTACAAGATACGATGGCGGATGGAGTCCTTGCTTTAGGGCAGGCCATGCATCTCTGGTGCATAAACAGGAAATCAGTAAAATAATATTTAAAAGAATCATTTTTTTTCACCAATAACATACCTTTTCTGAGATAGTAAACTAGGAGAGATATTATCAAAATAAACACAGAGAGGCCGAGAAGTGAAAACGACAAATAAAGCAGCCACTCCATGTTCTTAAGGTCCAAACTGGGAGTGACTCTCGTGTTCTCTGCTGCATAGTCGAATAAAAAGAATAGAAAAAAAGCATGTTAATATTATAGATTTTTTAATAACGCAAAGATTTTGGTAAAAGATTTTAGTCAAATATTACGTTTTTATATTAATTAAAAGATGATTCGTTTTCCTCTGTCCACTCCTGCCTGTGATCACATTCCATCCATTTTTAAGCATGGAGATAAAAAATGGTGGATAACTGGGTCTCAGCTGCATGCTCATACCAGTGTCTGAAAAGATAAAGAGGGAGAGAGAGAGAGAGAGAGAGAGAGAGAGAGAGAGAGGGAGAGAGAGAGAGAGAGAGAGAGAGAGAGAGAGAGAGAGAGAGGGAGAGAGAGAGAGAGAGAGAGAGAGAGAGAGAGTGCAAGAAAGTAAGATAAAAAGAAAGAAAGATGAGAGAAAAAAGACAGGGAGAAAAAAAAGAGAGAGAGAGAGCAAGGCAAAGCAAAAGAGAAAGAAAGACAAAGAGAGAGAGAGAAAAAGAGAGATAGAGACAAAGAGAGAGGGACCTGTCCGATTCATGTGAAGTCGAGTAAGTCTCCTGTAAAACTAGTAAGACACAGAACGGGTTTTTCACTAAATATGTAGTTTAAATATTTAAAAACTATATTTTAAAGGTGCTGTTCCACCTAGACTAGTATGTTAAGCAAAAAAATCAGATTTGTCATTTTATTCTTAGTTTCAAAAGTTTTAAGTTCAGCAGAGCATCTACAACCTTTAAAAAGTATATTTGGCTAAAAAAAAAAAAAAACAGCATGTCCTTCAGAAATTGGATGCTGCTTTCCCGGGCTGACCAGCACAGTTTACAAGGATTTGGTTTCTGACACCTACCACCTACTAACTTCTCCTGTAGTGAACCGATCACTTGTAACCCAGATCTGCAAAGAGGATCTTAACGGGATTCTGAGTACCATTTGTGAAACAAAGTTTCCTTACTGCAAAAGTTTTAGGAGAACCTTTGAGCATCTGGTCTTAGGCCACCAGTTGTCAATCACTCCGCAAAAGGAAACAAGGTATATCTCAATAGCTTTGTGTCGTGATGTGAAAATTCCAGTGGGCATTAAAAGAATAATTTTGACGTCCATCATATTAACATTTTTTTTTTTTTTTAATGAACCAATTAAAGCGTGAGATCTTTCTCAGCCCTTGCTGCAGGGTTTTCTTGCCAGGGTTTTCCCTTCGTAATTTATCAGTAAGTGAGTGAGTCGACATGGAATCTCGCCGACAAAGCCCTGCGTTGGTGAATTAACGCACTGGAGACAAAGTGGAAGAACCAGAGAAAAGAGAGTGAGAGGGAAAGAGTGAAAGAAAGAAAGAAAGAAAGAAAGAAAGAAAGAAAGAAAGAAAGAAAGAGAAAAAAGAAAGTGAGAAAGGAAAAAAAAGGAAAGAGAGAGAAATAACTAGAAATAACAAAGAGAGAGAGAGAGAAAGAGAAAGAAAGGGAGAAAGGAATCAAGAAAGAAAGAAGAAAGAAGGAAGGAAGGAAGGAAAGAAAGAAAGAACAAAGAGATAGAGAGAAAGAAAGAAACATTTTTATGACTCAAGTGCACCCATCCTGTCATTCCTAACAGGCGCACGCGGCTAATTACTGATTTGAATTTCATAACACAAGCAATTTTAAAACATGTCCTACATACATTTATCCATGGTGGTGTTTCCTTTCACGACAGCAGCTGGAAAAAAAATAGAATATACGATGGGAAGATATTTATCTTAGAATTGTAACCTAATCTATTAAATACGCAGTGCCATGGGTATAACAAATCACCAAATGACAACGATTAGACCGCTGGTGGTGACTATGAAGTCATCCTCCGCTCTTACCTTCTGTATGTTCCTGATACTTTCCTTTGTTCAATGCCGACACCTCTGTCTGTTGTTTATAGCGTTTCCAATATGTGTGTGCGTTTATGGGGCCGTTACTTGTAGCTACTTAGGCTTAGTAAGTGCCATAACTTCCCTTTTCTGGTTAAATATCCAGTATGTGGTAATTCATTTTAAAATTAATTTTACTTTACAACATACATAGAATGCATGCAATATCTTCACCTAACCGCATTGTTCTAACAGCATGTACATTAAAACCTGTTTACGTTTCGCTAAAGTGAGAGTTGTAAGGGAGAATTCACTGGACAGTTGTAGTTTTCCCTCTCTTCTTTCTTTATTCATTATGAAGGGCCAACTCTGGTAGGTTTCTCAAACTTGAAGGACAGAGCTGGCCCCGCATACTGCATAATTTAATGTTTAAGGAGAAATATTGCTGATTTGACTATACAGGGCCCTTTTACAGGGACAACCAAGCTCTCCCTGAAGCTCTCCAGGGCCTGGACCTTTATAATGTATAGTGAAGCCAGGGAGCTGGAACCACAACTCTCCTGCAAACTCTCCCATCAACTCTCATCATCATCAAAGCTTTCTCCTAGGACTGAATCTTTATATCAGAACAAATCTAGCCTGGATCCCCCCCTCTAAGGAAACATGATTTGCTGCAAATGTCCTACAATCTCAGATCCAGCACCAGCCCCTTACTAGCTGTCCCTCACTCCAAAAAGGAAGCTGGTTGAGAAGCCTTCTCCTTCAGAGCTCCTCACATGTAGAATCAGGGCCGACCCTATAATGGGGCAGACTGGGGCAATTGCCCCAGGCGGCACTTTAGAAGGGGCGGCAAGCGCTTTTTTTTTGGTTTTTTTTTTTTGAAGCGGAGGAGAGAGAGAGGGGCACTGAGTGGTTTTCGCTTACCCGCTCGGCGCCCCTCTCTCTCTCTCCTCTGCGGCGAGTCTCCCTGTTCAGTCCCGGTGCCGGCTTGCAATGCAGAGCGCCGGAAGTGATGTCAATTTCCGGCGCTCAGCATTACAAGCCGGCACCGTGGCAGAGCAGGGAGACTCGCCGCAGGACTGTTTAAAGGTAAGTACCGGGGGGGGTTAGATTATGGCGTCGGCGAAGTTTAAAATGACGCCCCCCCCCCCGGCGTCGGCGGGGGGTGTGGGGGTTGGCGTTTTAAACTTCGCCCCAGGCGGCGTTAAGTCTTCGGCCGGCCCTGTGTAGAATAGCCTCCCAGACTCTGTGAAATCACCCAATAACCTAAAATCTCTGAAAATGAGTGTCCACCAACTTCTAAAAACAGAATGGAAAATGGCAATGAACTCTTCCTGGTAAAAACACTTTCTAAATAAAAATAATTAAATTTACTGCAATACTTATTTTTTTTCCAATTATTTTTTCATCCAATTTTTTTACGCTTATTCCACTATCCTTAATGGTCTTACTTAAGGTGTAATACATCTTAGAACATTCTGGGAATGGTTTTATTATTCTATTTGTATTGAAAATTGCAACAAAGCTGTTCTTCTATCAAACGCGAAAGAATTGGGGCAACCAGCAGACGCCCAACCCCTCAAGGAGCTGAATTAGCTTGAATTAGTCCTCCAGTAAGGGGGGGCACCTACTCTCTCTGGGAAATCTGGGTTCCCAAACAAAAGTAGAAGCCAGCGGCCACCAGATAAAGTAGGTGCGGTCAATGGATGGATACATGTAGCCGTTTCCTTCCTTTCCTCCTTCCCGTTGGCTGCTGGCCTTAAAGTGCCGGAGCCCCCCCATGATCGCCAGTCTGGCCCTTTTGCTTGCCTGTGAGCCCCAAATTATGATAACTATAAAAAAACATATTTTATTTTTATAGCAAATGTATTTCTCAAGTAAATCTCGGAAAATAAATGATGTGGCCGTTCAGTTTCATTTCGTTATCTCACTTCTTTCTTTTTACTCGGTTATATTTTCTTTCAATGTTTATGTCGATTTACGTGGAATTTGCAGAAACATTGTAAGTGTGTTTATTATGTTTAAAGTTAAACTTCCGTTCAGGTGTTTATCGTAGATAATCATCGCCATTGTCTTGTTGCCTCAAATACAAATTAGTAAATGCACTGCATTTATGGCATAAAAGATGCAGGTTTGTATGGTAAACAAAAAGTGACATTCGGCCCATGGGGCAAAGACTTAAACCTTAATCAGTCGTTGGTCTCGTCTTAGATTTGAGAGCCAAATGCCTATCCCATGCATGTTTAATACCCTCACTGTATTACCCTCTACCACTTCTGCTGGGAGGTAGTTCTACTTATCTACCATCCTCTTAGTAAAGTAAAAAATCCTTACATTATATCTAAAACTCTGACCCTCTAGTTTTAGATTTAGACCACCTGTCCATGAGAGTTCTCGTTCAGATGTGTGAGGACCTCAGCAGAGCTTTGAGGGAAATGTCAACTAAGTTGGAGACCATGCTGTTCGGCCAGTGAGACCTGACCCACTCCTGTGTCCCATCAAGACAGGCTTCCTAAAGATTTTGGGGTCTGGTTTAGAGGAGACAGAGCTGCCCTGAATAGCTGGGAGGAGAGACTCGCCAAAGTAAAACAGGTATTTGGTTTGTGGAACCTCAGAGATCTCACCATGGAAGGGTCCTGGTGCTGTAAAACAAGATCCTTCCCATTCCGCATTATGTGGCTCAGCTCATAATCTTTAAGCTAGTCTTCTTCTTCGTCAAGAGCCCCAAAATGGACAATAAATATATGGATGCCGGGGGGCTGTGCAGACGTATACACTGCCCACAGTGCATTGTGAAGGTGGAGACAGATCTTCACTTTTTCTAGTAGTCCCCTATTGCCCAGGCTTTGTTAGGAGCACTGGAGCTGGAAGTCAAGGACTCTATCGAGAGAAAGTACCTGTCCTACCACTCTGTACTTATTCCAGGTACACACGCACAACGGACGCCATTGGCGATGCTTGGCGCCCAACATGCTGGGTAAAGGATGCTTTATGGTTTGTCAGGAACCATCTGGCATTGAGGGCAGATTTCAGTCCAAGACTGCTGTAGGCTCATCTACACCCTGCTGAGGGCTACTCTCTTGTAGGCTACTCCCACTCGCCTCCTGGCCCACTTGCCTCTACAATCCCTCATTAAACCCCCCCCCTGCCCCAAGTCACCCCAGTCACAACACCATCGCCAAGTCTGTTTCCAAAGCGTCAAACCACTTGACAAAATATGTAAATAATACAATTTTGAGGAGATACGAATGAGCAGGCACTAAAGGGGTAAAGGAGATTGAACGGTTTGCGGTTGGCAGTGCACCTTGGGAGTTGAATCACTGTTTTTTTTAAAAAAAATTCAAGCAGAAGTGCAGAAACTAGATGGGTCCTTGAATCTGGCCCCTTGTTTCTCTTTTAGTAATATTCTGGGGAAAATACCTTAAAAGCGATGAATTTTTTATATGCAAATATTACAGAGAAATTGTGGTCTTTGGTATTTCCATTTTAAAAAAAACTCCCAAATAATAACCTAACATGAATTACTATTATCTGGGTAATTTATACCATGTGAATAAACAAATATTTTCAAAGCATCTCAGCAATCTGCCGAACCGTCAACACAAGATATACAGTAGTTCTCTATGAGATAAGGTCGGTATACAGATTTTTATGACGAAAACTATTTATGATTGTTTGTGCGATGGGTTAAAAATCTACTTGCTGGTGTAAGAAAAACAACCTCTAAATTTATGATGTGCAGGGAATAAAAGATACTTTATGAGGTCAACAATCAACAATCAGGCGTTCTGAAGTGAGCTTTCAAAAAATGCATGTGATGGCGGGCAATATGTACAGGAGGGAAATTGCCCCAGTCTCTGTTCTTTCTGCGAGATCTTGGGTCACTACCAGCAGTTTTTCTCTATTTTTTTCATATTCTACCTGCAGTTCCATTTATAGCCACTGGGTGTCTCAAGAAATAAAGACGTTGGGCAGCGTTTACACCCTGACTGGATCCTTTCTAGGTTACATTTTTTTCTTCCTTCTCAATCAAACTGTATGGGACAGGTCTAGGAAACGTATTGTCCGCTGTTTATCGGTTTTATGTCACAATGTAGCTGAGATCTTGGCTATATTTGTCTCCAGCTTTTCAATACTGCCCATTCCGATGATGTGTTTTGTACAGGGCTGGTCTCTATACATATTACATATATTATAGTACTATGTGCCAGATATATGATATTGTCCCATTTCTCTGATGTTTTTTACTCTGTGTTTTGGGGTCAAAGTTGACACTTTGCTCCTAAAGCTGTTATTCTAAAAACAGGGGAAAAAAGTTATTTAACTTACCCAATATATTGATCTTTATCACATGTCCTACTGTTTGCTGAGTGCCGAACTCTGCCCAACATTTATAGAATCCAGTATCATTTTCATGAACCGATACAAACTTTAGCAGATAAACCCCATCGTTCCTTCTACGTTCTTCCCATTGAACGGCGATCCCCGGACCTCCTGCTATAGCTTGGCATATTGTGTCTCCAGAAACCTTGCACCAAGTCACATTGGGTGGTTGTTGAGAACAGAACTGGACGGGACACTCTACGGTGAGAGGCTCTCCTGCGGACCTGTTATATTCTGTGCTTCTTGGAATGCTTATATTATTTACACAATTGCTGTTTCCTGCAGATAGAAGAAGAAAAAACATCACCTTCAGTTACTGCAAATGCAAAGTAAATCAGTAGATATCATACCAGAGAGCTGTCTGGGTTTCTCCGGGAGATTCCAGGTGAAGCACCGCTTCTCTGGGTCATGGCCTGAAATCTCCAGGTCGGGGAAGTAGCATTTAGACAAGCCCCACTCCCTGACCATGGCCATTTCCCCCCCTCCCACGCACATTAGGAATATAAAGTGATTTGGGCTAGCCCCACCCACAAGGTCACCGTTCCTGCCCATGGAAGTTGTCGGCCCCACCCACTAACAATGTCAGCCCCGCCCACCAATCATGTCGCCCCAAACATCATCGGGCTACCCAAATAGGGAGGTCTCCGGGTTTGCCGTAAATGCTACTGTTTGGTGCCAACACAGGGCGGGTGGGAAGTAGGAATACAATATCCATCCAGAAATTAAAACAAAGCAGCAATTAAAAATATTATGATGAGGAATTAAAAACCGAGCTATCACATTTCCAAACTTTTTGAGATATTCTGAAATATTCTGGTTATTCTGAAAGAATTTCTAAATTCTGCCAATGGCGGTATATGCTGAGATGACATTAAAAAAAAAAATGGAACTCCATACCTTGGTTTCCCCTAACTCTATAAAATGGGAATGACAAAATCATCCACAGACTTTGGTCGTGCCCGAAAATCAAAGTTTTTTGGAAGATAATTTAAATATTTCCTAAAAGGGGCACAGATCTGCGAGCTTCTCCTAATCAAATAGTATTTTCTGTTTAGAATGGATTGAAAAATCTCATTAAATCTAAAGGAGGACAATTCAAAAGAATAAATCACATAAAATTACACTAGACAGAACTCAAGTCATTCACACATTACAACACACAGAGTGTTATTTACAAACGTCGCAGGGAAAGTACCCGATTAATACCTAAAAAGAATGTTGAGGGGAAGGGGGAATCAAGTGTCAACGCTAGACATCAAAGGTTAAACGAGGTCGACCCAAGTTGGTTTATGGCTTTATTTTTATTTTAACGTTTGTTTGGTTACAATTCAGAAAAGGGCTACACAACAGGAAGCGCAAAATGCGTTAATTGTAACACACTCTTTGTGTTACTTTTGTGAAATAAACAGGATAGCATTGTGGTCGAGAAGTGTATAGTCAAAGGATCGCTATAATGAACCTGCTCTTAGTCGTACAATGTCATGTAGGCGGATGGAATGTCCGTATACTTTTTGTATATATTTTCAGTAATAAAATATAAAAAATTAAAAAAAAAAGTTTAAAAAAAAAATTAAAATGCTAAAATAAGTAAAAAAATTAAAATTAAAATGTGTAAAAAAATAAAATAAAAAAATACTTACTGCTAAAATTGCAAAAAAAATGCACTTGTTCCAGTTTTTGACCCTATGCGTGTGGGAGGATTTGCTTTACTCTGGAAATGTTACCGAATCCAAGATATTTTTTTCTGTAGTTTCTTATATCGTAGGCATGAAATTTTCTGTATGCAGCGTTATCTACAGTATGGTATCCCGTTCATCCCAATTGTGGACATGTTGATGTATCAATCTCAGCATTTGTCAGAACTAATAAGAAAAATAGATTTTTTTTTAAAAAAAAATCTGTGTAATAAAAACAGATTTAAAAAATAATTTTATTAGTGCTCTAAAAAGAGAGAGAGAGAGAGAGAGAGACCCGTCATCACTCGGATTTTCCCTGTTTTTGAAGAGATCCCTGGGGTCTTAGAAAGATGTAGTGCTATTTTTTAAAAATCTATATTTAAATTGTTGAAATGATGTTTCTTTCTGTAGTTGCTTCTATTGTAAGCATGAAATCCAAATCAGAGCTTCAAAATACCAAATTTGGAAATATGTTACAATTTTGGGGGGGGAAATTACACACTTTTTAATATTTGCCCTATAACTGCCAAAATAAATGGAAATCCTAGATATGTGGGGTGCTTCTCATTTGGACTAGCTGTGTCCGAATTTACACCAAGCTTAGGTGTGAGAATACCCGTCTAAGGGGTTAAAGGCTTTTTGCTTCCTTATCTCATACACACAGTATGTACCTACAAACACATTACCCCCAATAAACCATAGGAGAGTGTATTAAAAACCATTGGCAATGAAACAAAGAAACCAAACAACTGAACCCCAAATGAAAAATAAGTAATAAGTTAATAAAGTATCAGTGATTTGCAAATTGAGAAATTATCAATCATTTGTGAATTAGTTCCGTAAGTAGGGCGACCTCTTGGCTCCTTTAATCCATGATGATTATAAAAAATGCCTTATGCATGGCAGCACTGATTTTAAAGCGGTACGTCTTCTTTTTTTTAACATATATATATATATATATTTATTTATTTTTGAACCAGCATGGAGGTTCAAGGAAGGAACCTTATGTTGTTACCCTGCCATCTCAGCACTCTTGGCGTTGGCCTTGTTCGCCGATGGGCTGAAGCCGGCCCCATGAACACGAAAGTAAACTTTCCATTTTCAACGCTTCATTGTGTGAATCATTAAACCAAACACATCCAGTATATCGTTCTGAGGTATGCATGAACTTCTTGGCTTCCTTCCTGTAGAACATCCGCCAAATGTAGAATCTATGTAGAAACGTGGCGAGGATTGGTATAAACTCTCCCGCCATTATTTTTTTCATCCCTGTATTCCCTCCAAATCATGATTTTCAGCTCTCCCTCATATAGCCGAAGCTACAATGCCCACAACCATAGATATTATCCATTAAAACACGTGGCTTTGGTCTTGAAAGGAATGATACGTGTTCGTAGACGTGTAGAGATGGACCCATTTGAAGTCTGGGTTTATTACCTATACCTAAGGTCACTTTTTGAAGTATGTTATACGTAACTGGAATTGCTTATAAATTTACTACAGGTCCGGACTAACCATCTGGCTCTCCGGGCAGATCCCAGGTGGACCAGGGGCCGGTAGGGCCACTGCTTCAGAGTCAGATCAGGTCCTGCAGTGTGCGGCCACGGGGTGAATATGCGTGGCCGCATGCTGCGTGGGTACAAAATCGTAACATGCACCTACGTGTTTTGGTAGCCGCCGGCCTTTATGTCCCAGGACCACCTAGTCATCCCCAGCCCGGCCCTGATTTACTACAGAAAAATGCAGACACAGCAAGAAGCAGAGATTGTGACTTGATATTTAATTAGTGATCACAGAGGGAAATGCAAACCACTGATTGTTTGTATGAAATGTAGCATTTGGCAGGCACTTTAGGTGTTATAAACTACCCCATACTATGTGCCAGCGTAAGAGTAATTGTATGGACGCTGTGATGTAAAGTCTTTTGGGGTCCGTTCTCTAAAGCGAGAATTGTCTTCAGCTCCTGGACAAACTTATACATTATGAAGATCCATTCCCGGTAAGCTTATTCTGCACGAGGAGCTTAGCTAGCCCTGCATAATGTATACTTAAATCATTAAGATTTCTTCTAAGTATCCCCAGCCATATGCATTATACAGGGCCAGCTCAACCCTTCTTCAAGAGGAAACCTCCTAGCTTTGGCCCTTCATGATGTATATGTGAAACGAGAAGACAACTGTCCTGCAAACTCTCCCTTTAGTGAATAAACCCGAGAACATCCCTCAACTCATGAACGAAGGTCATGGAACTAGACAGCTGTTTGCGACGATCCATTCCCAGAGGCTTTAGGCTCAAATGAATAAAACTAAAACTCCTTGGTTCTTTGGAACTCATTAGCTGACCTTGTTCTCACACCCCTGGTTTTGGGAGAATAACTTGAGTGGGGCCGGTCACTGTGAATGCCTCTGCGGCTGCACGGAAGAGGCAGAAGACAAAACAAACGATGGTAGCACTTACCATAAGCATGGTGGAGATGTAGGACCAGAGCTGAAACTGCAACCAGCAATACATAAGTCCTCTCCTTAACACAGCTATCCATTCTCCCCAATGTCTTCATCTGTGATCATCAGACCTATGGTGACTTGATGGCATGACGGACCTAACCGAGATGTCCTCGGGAAATTAAAGCTATCATCAGAAGTTACAGACCACAAACACACGCATGAGGAGGACACATGTTGCAGCTGTGTTTCTGTTGTGCATCGACTGGGATATGTGTGTGGTTAACAAGCTCTGCTTTCTCTTTCGCAATCTTTGTTCTTTAGCGCCAGATGATGTACTTCTTCCTTCCAAGAGATGAAAACTTACAAGCAATCAGAAGTGTCTTTCTGTAAAGTATCTGATTCTTACTGCAATGTTTTTTTTTTTTGTTTTTTTTTTGACATTACTTTACATTACATTATTCATTTTAATTTTTCATTCATTTTTTGAATGATTGTTTATTTTTTATTATTGTGGGCTCAGTTTTAACTATTTTTTTTTTTTTTTTAAAAAACATTCTTTTTTTGAAACGTAAGGTGCCTCATGGTTCCCATCGTCGAGCAAAAAAAGTGAACCGGTGCTTAGGACCACGGGGGAAACTAGGTGCCCAGTCTTCTTCTTCTTCTGGGGCTTTACTCCCCAACAAGGGGGTATACGGTCCCTTCCTTCCCTCCCTGCCTGAAACCAATGGAGGATCAGATCTTCTAGGTTCGCCCCCCCAAAGAGGGGACTTTCTGAACTCTTGAATGACTGGTGACGGCCAAAAGGCAGGACCCCATCCCATCCTTTAAAAGAAGAGTCTTTAGGAAACTGCCTCCACGGTTGCATTTTTCAGTCCAAAAAAACCCAATAGAATAAAAAAAACAATATAAAAATATTTAAGTGAGGAATAATATAAAAAAGTGCAGTTGGAATGGTCCAGGAGCATCTGATCTGCTTACCAACAGAAGCACATGTTGGGTCCCCTGGGGAACTAAGCCAAGTGGCTCCAAAATGCACATTGAGCTTTATAAATCTGCTCAGCTTTAAGGGGACCAAGCTTTCCCTTTCTCACAGGTACTGACTTGATCTTCTTAAACTTTGTTTCCTGTTGTGCTATATCCGGCAGCTGCTATCTTGTTGCCATATCAAATGCTTTCAATTGTTACTGTTACTCCCTCAGATAGATCATGGAAATAGCTTTATCGCTACAAAATAACCTCATATTTCTCAAAAAACCTCCAGTGCTATCGGTTCATAATCTGCAATAATAATATATGCCAAATTCATTTATAATCCTTTTTATAACATACAACTTGGTCTGAGAGTAGGATCGCTATGCAGCATTCACAATACAGACTATGCCTTGGGAAACAAGTGCGGCGTGAATCGCGTTAAAGAAACGCTCACGTCAAGAGCAAAACGTTGCCCAGGCTTGGCTAAGCCCAATGTAGGTTAAAGGAATGCCCAGGCTTGGCCAAGACCAATGTAGGTTAAAGGAATGCCCAGGCTTGGCTAAGCCCAATGTAGGTTAAAGGAATGCCCAGGCTTGACCAAGACCAATGTAGGTTGAAGTAATGCCCAGGCTTGACCAAGACCAATGTAGGTTAAAGGAATGCCCAGGCTTGGCTAAGCCCAGTGTAGGTTAAAGGAATGCCCAGGCTTGACCAAGACCAATATAGGATGAAGCATTGCCCAGGCTTGACCAAGACCAATGTAGATAGAAATGTTGCCCAGACTCGGTAGAGACCAAAGTGGTTTGAAATGTAGCCCAGAAGTGACGTAGACAGGCTTGACCAAGACCAATGTAGGTTGAAGCATTGGCCAGGCTCGACAAAAGCCAAAGTAGGTTGAAATGTAGCCCAGAAGTGACTTAGACTGATGCAGTACGAAGCATTACCCAGGCTTGACCAAGACCAATGTAGATCAAAATGTTGCCTGTCCTGTTCCACAAAAATACTATGGAAATTGTCATGATTCGAGCTGTGGTCTACTTTAGATTTTGTCTTACAGTTTCCTTACATGGATGATGGGCATGCGCATTCTCATGGAGCATTCTATAGCATGGAGTGGTCCTCAATAGAGAATTTGAGGGTAGCAGATGATCCAAATATACACTTATCAATGTATTTTAAACCAGGGGCTAGAAAAGTTTGAATTTATTCTTAGCGGAGTCCTTCTTACCGCAGAATCCTCCAGTATTTGCCCCATTCTGTAGAAATGTACTTGACGCTAAAGGGGAAACCCCCCCCACCTCTAACCAGTAGAATTTAGTAGATTATAGCATTGCAGGATTACATGATTTTAGGAGGCACATTAATAAAAAGTTTGGCAGCGGCGTTCATAAATAAAAATTATAAAAATCAGGTGTATTAATGCCAACAGAATATTTAATGAAATGAAAACACAAGCAGAAACACGTAACAATACAGATGCTGGGTTTATAAATAACGTCTGCCAGGAGTTTATATTTACTTAGATTTTTTTCTCATTTATTCCCAGGAAATGCAGTTTATTCTGGCAACGAACGCTATTTTTTTTTTTTAGCCAAAAAACACAATTTGTTGATATTTAATTCCCATCAGTGCAAGAAAACGGAGATTAAATGTTTTTTACACCACATTTAAAGGGATTCTCCAGTGCATATTGCATACCCAGTTGGAGTGGCAGAGAGGGTACGGGGGTCTGTTGACCATCGGCCCACCAGGCATTTGCCCGGCGGCTGATTCTAGCAACCACGTTTCACCGAGCCACATTCTTAAGGGTTTGTTGACCCCGTGATGGATAATAATCACCTTGTAAGGATTTAAAATATAAAATGTATGGGCAATCCATGGTTTTTTAAAGAGCGAAGAGATGAGCAGGTTTTTTGAACACAAATGGCTGATGGGTGGCCGGCATCTGCGGTGGTAACCAGGGGCAAGACTGGAGGTGGAAATCGCCATCGATGGGGAAGTCAACTGGCCTTTTCCCTCTAAACTCTTATGATTCTGTACCTTTAATATATGGAAGTTTTGCTTCTTCTTCTCGTTAATATGGCTATTCTGCCACAAGAATGCGGGTTCAAGTTCTCACCGCTCTTTATTAAAGCTCCTTTGGATATTTCACGCCACCTGCTCTTCTTCCCCAATAGCTCCTTGTTCCCCGAGAGAATGTCCTGTGGTCATTTCATCATCGCAAGTGGCCGGGTCATCACAAATCATTTCAAATGACCCCGTAGGAGGCTCTGTATCAATACGGCCACCGGATACGGCCCGCGCATGCATCCTCGTTCGCCTCTTTTGGAAAAATTGCGGTGAAGCTAAATATCGAACCTGCAAAATAAAACACAACTTATAATATAGAACTTACTTTACAAAGGCTTCAAAGCTAACCTTAGCTGTTTAGGGAGAAGGCATTGGGAAGAGACGAGTTACCTACAAACCGAAGAGTAAATCCGACCATAGGGAAACTTTCCGGAATAAAGGTGAGGAAGGTGCCCAAGTTTTCTGGAGGGCAGGGAAAGGATCAGGCCAAATGCCGCTCTCCCACCCAGCGATTAAACACACCGGCCCAGAAGCCTAAAAACCAGTTCTTATATCTGGAGCCACTGATATTTCCCCATCAAATGCTGAATAACCCAGATTTACCAAAAATAACCGACAGCTATTCGTGTAAAAATAAATAAATAAATAAAAAAATACGTCTTTTATCATTTCTCAACCAGGTGCTCAAACAACATCTACGATGATACGCACCCTGCCGTTGATCATGGCCGCCTGGACCACAAGATGATTTGCTGGAAAATAAAAAATTATATATATATACAATTATAAAAAATAAGCTACAAAAAATGCACGAGCAAATAAAGTTGAAATCCAGTCTTAAAGGTCGTTGTGGAAATCAAAATGTATTTTTTTTTTAATTCAGTTTTTACGGGTACTTTAAAATTTCTCTCTCTTCTTTGAGTGAATATCATTGGTTGAAGGGGAACAAGTAAGAATACTTCACCTTTGATTTTCCTAAGGTACCTAAATAACAATGTTGAAGCTGCCAAGACCATTAGGAATCTCAGTGATATGGAAAGGTACGTTATCCAGGACTTGCTCCTGTTTCCATGATTTGCTGCATTTTCCTTCAGAGTGTTTATAATGCCTGGAATTAACCAAAAAGTAGTATGAAACATAAAAATCACAACTCATCTCAACTGCCTGTTGGGAACTCTCTGGGTTTGACCCGGAGTCTCCAAGTGAAGCCGTGCGTCACTGGGTCTCAGGCTTACTTCTCTCTTTCCCCAGACTGGAGGGGTGAGGTTTAGCCACGTCCACTCACCACCCACTTCCCTGCTAGTCCTGCCCCTTACAAAGCCACTGCCACAGAAGAGGGAGGGATCTAGGTAACCTGCCATAAGAAGCACCCAGGTTTATTGGACCTCCAGGCCATTCTTTGTATGCAGAGTAGCATTTAGCTCCACCCATTTCTTGGAAATGCACACCCACTCCTCCGCCTGCTTATTCCCCGCCCATTTTACAGATCCTCCCCAGCCAGAGTATTAATATAGGAAGGAGAGAAGGGCAGAAACTGGGAGAGGACCCATATTATTAATTGTTTGTAGCAAAGTATAATATAATAAATTATTATTAATAATTATTAATTATTATCATTATAATATTATAATATGATTTTGGTTAGCACCCCAGAAAAAAGAAAGATTAACTATTATTAAAACATAATTTGTGGGGTTTTTTTGTGGGTTACAAACCTGATCTGCCAGCTTTTGACATTTTTAGCCTTCCTGCCTGCTAAAATTTCAGGGAAATTCATCACATCAGGTCCGGAACATGAATTTATTCTACCAGACCCATTGATTATCAATAATGGTGGCTTCTCTGGTGTTTTGGAGATGATGAAGAACAGAACGGGGGCCACAGTGAAAGAAAAGAGGACCTTACAAAGTTTGTCAATGGGGAATATTGGTAGCCAATCGCCTTTGGCTGTCAGTGTCTTATCCTAAAACAAAGAAGATTCTGTGTAACTCACCAAACACATTGATCTTTATCACATGTCCTACTCCTTGCTGAGCGCCGAAGTCTGCCCAACATTTATAGAATCCAGTATCGTTTTCATGAACCGATAGAAACTTTAGCAGATAAACCCCATCGTTCCTTCTACGTTCTTCCCATTGAACGGAGATCCCCGGACCTCCTGCTATAGCTTGGCATATTGTGTCTCCAGAAACCTTGCACCAAGTCACATGGGGTGGTCGTTGGGAACAGAACTGGACGGGACACTCTACGGTGAGAGGCGCTCCTGCAGATCTATTGTACTGAGTGCTCCTGGGAATGAGTACATGATTTCTACAAGACTCTTCTCCTGGGAACGAAAGGATGAAAAGAGAAAAAACAAAGTGTATGTGTTCTTACGCTTGGAAGTATTTATGTGGGAGACTTGTTGGCTTGATCACCTGAATGGGGTCTACAATAGTTGGACACAGCAGCTATCTTATTGGGAAAAAAAACCAAATGGAGATCCTTTAGCCTGTCCTCAAAGTATTTTTATCCTGCAAATCATTCATCTTCTAATTTCTCTGAAGAAATATCATTCCTAAGATGGTCTCTCCAATGCGAGAGTTGAAGTCTGACCAGGGATCTAGAACGTGCGAGAACCACCTCCCTCCTCCGGCTATTAATGCCTCTTGCTATACAACCCAGCACCCTGCTCACTTTTCCCGACGCTTTCTTGCGCTCTCTGAATCCAGGCGATCCCTGATTCGGAGTGCTTACCAGTCACAGGATTGATGAGCAGATTGACGGCTGAAATCATCATTAGAATGACTTCTTTCCTCCGAATAACGAGATCCATTCTGATCGGTGGAGGGGGGCTCCGAGCTGCTGGCTTCGTTCAGTGCGATAAAATTACACTTCAGTTCAGGTTAAAATGGAATCTACCGGTAAAAATGATCGAACTCGGCCACTCAAAAAAAGAATTTCACTTTCAGGTGTTTGTCACGGCGAGCGACGGGTTAGAGGAACGCTTCTGCTTTTTGGAATTGGAGATCCGGCGCCTGAAACTATTTTTAGATATGCAGTCTACCAAACTTTTGTAAACCAAACCATACATTTTTATTCCAGTCCAATTCAATTGAAGCCCCCCGGCCAACAGACGTCACTTGTGCGAGCTTTAACGTGTCAAATTCCACAATTCATTATAATAGATATAACTTTGGGTAACTTTACTAACATTAAATATAAAATTGATTAGCCATGTATATGAATCACGTTACACAAATTAGTACATTATTATTATTATTATTATTATTATTATTATGTCTTGGATTCCATGATAAAAGGTTCACAAGTGTTGTTGTGACTAAAGAGTGGGGCTTCCATAACTCCCAACAGTCCTGATTTTTGGTGCTTTTCTCCCTGCTGTATCACAGCTAAAATCCCTGCTTGAATGCAGGTGACTTCATTTAGAATATCCTAACCAGTCATAGTTTTAATGAGGAAAATCAGGGTGTTATTTCAATAAAGGTCACCACAATGGACAATTAAAGGGTGTATTTTTAAAAAGTCTCGGCATGCCTCGCCCACGGCTTCCACCCATGTTCATACCTCAGGGGTTTCGCCCCAATCTCAGGCTCTCAGGGTAAACAGGAAGATTCACACCGTAGGGAATCGAGTCCGTTCTATACCGCTGTGGTCAGATATAAGACTCCCAATTGGTGCTTGTGCTACCAGTGTGTTATGATTCATTTCTCTTGAATGCCGGTGACTTATTTAAATAAGTATCTATCTTTAAATAATAATAATAACGGGGGTTATTACTGTATACATTGCTGGGGGTTATTACTGTCAGAGCCGGCCTTAAGTGTTCTGGCGCCCTGTGCGGAATACACCTCTGGCGCCCCCCCATCCCCTTCTCACTGTCTCCTCCCCTGCCCCTTCTCACTGCCCCCCCTCTGCCCCTTCTCACTGCCCCCTCCCTCTGCCCCCTCTCCCTATCCTTACTTACCTTGTTACCGGAGTCCTGCGGTGGGAGCGGGAGGCGTCCGTCTTCCACAGAATAATTCCGGCGTTCAGCATGAAACGCCGGCATCGCGACGGAGTCACGGAGAGTGAGGGGCGCCGAGCGGTCGCTGAAAACTTCACGGCCGGCCTTAGGGGTGTGCGCCCCAGCCCGGGACTTAAATTGAAACATCGTTTTTTTTTGTTTGTTTTAACTTTATTTAACATCCTCCATGTTAAATAAAGTTAAAACAACTTTATTTAATATGGAGGATGTTAAATAAAGTAAAAAAAAAAAAACAAACAAAAAAAAACGATGTTTTAATTTAAGTCCCGGGCTGGGGCGCACACCCCTAAGGCCGGCCCGATTACTGTATACAGCGCTGGGGGGTTATATTACTGTATACAGCGCTGGGGGTATTACTGTATACAGCGCTGGGGTTTTTTTATGTATACAGTGTTGGGGGGTATATTACTGTATACAGCACTGGGGGTTATTATGTATACAGTGTTGAGGGGGTATATGACTGTATACAGCGCTGGGGGTTATATTACTGTATACAGCGCTGGGGGTTATATTACTGTATACAGCGCTGGGGGTTATATTACTGTATACAGCGCTGGGGGTTATATTACTGTATACAGCGCTGGGGGGTTATATTACTGTATACAGCGCTGGGGGTTATATTACTGTATACAGTGCTGGGGGGTTAAATTACTGAACACAGCGCTGGGGGTATTACTGTACACAGCGCTGGGGTTTTTTTATGTATACAGTGTTGGGGGGTATATTACTGTATACAGCACTGGGGGTTATTATGTATACAGTGTTGAGGGGGTATATGACTGTATACAGCGCTGGGGGTTATATTACTGTATACAGCGCTGGGTGTTATTTTTATTACTGTATACAGCGCTGGGAGTTATTATTATTACTGTATACAGTTCTGGGGGTTATATTACTGTATACAGTGCTGGGTGTTATATTACTGTATACAGCGCTGGGTGTTATTTTTATTACTGTATACAGCGCTGGGAGTTATTATTATTACTGTATACAGCGCTGGGTGTTATTTTTATTACTGTATACAGCGCTGGGAGTTATTATTATTACTGTATACAGTTCTGGGGGGTTATATTACTGTATACAGTGCTGGGTGTTATATTACTGTATACAGCGCTGGGTGTTATTTTTATTACTGTATACAGCGCTGGGAGTTATTATTATTACTGTATACAGCGCTGGGGTTAATGCTCGATGAGAAAAATATATTCATGGGGCTTTCCCTAGGGGAAAATCACCAAGGTTAAACTCCCAGATCTTAATGGCCACAACACGAGTGTGAGAAATTTAGGTAGATTACGTCTCTTTCTCTACTAAAAACCCACAGAGGAATTGAAATTCACTTTGTGAGCCACAAATAAGGTAGAAAAAAAAACTCCAAAGAAGAACTTAAAAAAATCAATTTCTGGCCGCAGGAGACATAACACCACGAAAAAAAAAAAAGTGTGAAATGGTCCTTTTTTATTAACTGGTATCAGCCGAATCGCGAGAATGTCGGTGCGTTCATTTGAGCTTAATATGTATTCTTCATAAACGAGGCTGCGTAGGACATTAGGATTGGGGTCAAAGCCAAATACCGAATGCTTTGAGGGAAAAGCATAAGGAGATGTCGTTTCAAGGCCTTTATTCTGAGCCTGGAAGGAATCACAATACAACACGTGATGAAATCCGAGGCTCCGCAGTATTAGAGCGTTGCGGAGCGAGGACATGCGCAGATACTAGATACATGGTAGATAAAGGTCCTCTGATGGTCAGAGATCGGTGGGGAGCTTGAAGCTCTCATTATTGAACTGATGAAGGACAATCTAGACAGCTTCTAATTGTCCTCTGAGGAGATGAAGCGACCGATGGCCTCACTGGCCGGAACACTGGCCGGGCACGTGATGATCTTCGTGGGTGGTATGAGGGGTACATTGACTGCTCCCCCAAACCCTCCCAGTTTATCCAGCGATAAAACTGGTCAAGACTTGTTAACTCCCAGCACTTCTCTCCCTTCATACCTAGATATACCCTCAATTACCGTGTAGCCCTTTAATATCTGGGTGTTATTGCCTTGTCCCGAGTCCTGTACCAGTTTCCAGTTCCTTGCCTATGAGTTTGTCTTATCCTGCCGTTCCGTCGCCATTGGGTTCTGAACCCTGTACCAGAATTCTGCCTGCCTTTACTTTCCTTCCTCCTTTTGGACTGACGTCCCTCATCTAAGACTAAGAGCCGGCCTTGCCCTTCTGCACTACGTTCCGGAACCGTCTACCAACGCTTGGTCCGTCTTGACTGCTCTTCTGAGTCCCGCTGTTCACACCGGGTCACAGAAACATTGAACATTGAACATTTCCTCTTAATTTATCTTCAGATTGGAAGGCTGCCAGGAGAGTCGACGCTACAAAAAAATATCATCTGCAATCTTATGGCAAACTTCCCTTTTAGTTATTTATATATATATTATTTTCACAGACAACAGTTTCTTGGTCTTAAATGTAATAAAAGTGTATCTGTATTAGGAAACGATGGTGATACTATGTTATCCTCTGCCGCCGGTGTTTACCAGTATGTATGGACCAGTATATTAGCACTATGGAATTAGATGGCGCTATTTAAAACAAGAAACAAAAACTGTCTGCGCTTCTCACCCTAATAAAGTTGGCAACAAATATATAAACATAATATAAATGAGAGGTTTTGGTTATATGAATTGGCCAAAGCATAATTAAGCTCACCCGCCACGTCAAGGCACACTCTCAATAGGGTGAGAACCGACTCTCACCTCCTACGTAGTGGGCACACAAAGCAGTTTATACGGCTACCAAAACCTTATTAATGTGTTGGGGGAGGTGCAATTAAACCTCCTCCCCATTAACCCCTGGACAGCAAGCTGCAACCAGACTGATGAGGAGCCAACAACCTCAAATACGTGCAAACAGGGAAAAGAAAAAGTGTCGGTGCGCTAAGCTAGTCACAGGCTCAAATAATACAAATGTGTAATACGAGGCCTACCAAACAGGTGTAACCATGCTGCAAGAAACAGTGTATTGGGTGTACAATAAATAATAATAATAATAATAATAATATTCCACTTAGGTTATTTCTCAACTGGTATGAGGAACTCCTGTTGGTTCTCTTTTGTTGTCACTCCACCAAATTACCCACAAATAAAGAAAAAAAAACACAAAAAATGAGTAGTTAACCTCCTCAGTGCCATCGAGTTGCATACTACTTTGCAAAGCCATGGGACGGTATCAGAGGAGAGAATCCACAGAATATGGATCCTATAATGGGATCATGTAAAGGATCCAGGCATAGTGTAAATGCTGCATAGAATACTTATAAAACATAAAAAGACTACTGGCAGTGGCCTTAGATGTTTAAATGAGAGCAGCCCAAGGGGGGGGGCAATTGCCCCCTCCTCCATCTCCCCTGGGTGAATTATATTTCCAAAAGTAACTTTTTTGGTATACAGTACCCAATATTGTCATATCAGTTACTCTGCATGGATAATAAGTACATATTTAGATGAGGTAGCAATCACAAGTTTATTTCTGTTTATGCTTTATTTAAAGGGACACTCCAGCCACATGGTAGCTAAGAGGTTAAATTTCTATGGTGCAGATACAGGGGTATATCTGGGAAGTCTTTTTGCCTTATTCTCAGAGTGAAGGGGCAAATTCCCTCGCTGCCAAAAAAATAAAATGAAGGACCTCCCTTGGGGAGAAAAGCTCTTCCGTGATCTGATGGTTCACTCCACCGATTGGCTGCTTGAAGCATCAGGTCACTGGCAGGAAAGTGGTCCCCTTCAAACCAATGGGAACACTTTCTGGACATGTGTATGGAGGGTCTTTCTAGACCCTCAGAATGCTTCTCGAGCCAATGCAGGAGATTTGGCTAAATAGCCAGGGGGAGGGGCAATTACATATCAGGGGTCTTGCAGGATCCCCTCCCCCCATACAGTTGCAATGAGCACAAAATTTAAAGGGACCACATTTAAGTGCATACGATGGCCATGCGTCCCTTTAAAAACCCGATGAGATTAGCGAATCGTATACATGTTTATGTAGGTGCGCATATATTTATATCTTGCTCGATCATTTCGGTAAAAATGTTACAATTGCAAAAAAAAAAAATACAGATAATTAGAGAATAATTGGAAATTTAAATGTGTCACGTTGCGTTCTGACCTTTAGTCCTCTGAGTTTATTGTTATTATCAGAGCTGGGAATTAACCCCGTTAACCTATGCTATGGAAGGGAATTTTGCAAAGCAAGCAAAACATTTTTCTAATGCATAAAATTAGATGGGCTGGAAACATTTCCTCCCCCTCTCCAAAAAAACTATTTTTTATTTCTTTCGACAGGTACATTTTAGTGAATTTTGTGCTTTTGATACTATGAGTCAGTGAGTTGTTGATGCGCTTGGAGTATAATAAATACAGAAATCTAATGGGCGTAGTAAAAATATAACCAAGGTTCCGTGATACGGAGGAGAGGAGTCGCTGGTAAATAGATCATCTTTTACTTCAACCTTTGTCCAACCAAAGTCCAGCTGTGCAGCGCCAGCTCGAGCTAAGACTCCATCCTCACCTAGAGGACTCTGAGCCTGCCTTCTCGGTAACATGCTTAAAGGTAAGGCGGCTTGCCCTGGGCTCGGAATCCGGGGGGTATTCGGGGATTAAGAAATTGCCCCAGATGCTCTGCACGGTATATCGATTACATTTCTGGGATTTAAATGTTTTACATCCAGCTGGAGAATGGTTGCAAGCCATAGTAGAAATCTAATATGTTTGCGTGTATATATATATATATATATATATATATATATATATATATATATAGATTTATTTTTTATTTATTGATTTATTGATTTTTATTTATTTATATATATAGCCATAGTGGATGTCCTCAACGGTTTACCGTTGCCGTAGGTCCAAAATTTAGAACCAGGAGTGTAAGATGGACAATCCATTTCACCAAATGCTCTATGAATTATCAGGAAAGACTAAAGGATTTCGATATGTATGACTTGGGGGAGAGAAGAGAGAGAGGGGGGATGGGAGAGACATTTAAATACATAAAGGGATCTGACAAAGTACAGGAGAGAAGATTATTTCAAAGGAGGAGAAATGTTAGAAAAATAAGTTATAATCTAACACTAGAGAGTCGGAGGCTTAGATGGGATGGAAGGAAGTTTTACTTTACTGAGAGGGTGGTAGATAAGTGGACCAGCCTCCCAGCAGAAGTGGGAGAGGGTAATACAGTGAGGGGATTTAAACATCATGGGATAGGCATATGGCTCCTGAATCTAAGTCGAGATCAAGGACTGATTAAGACGGGCAGACTACATGGTATCTCACATACCTGATTTTTCTGATGTCCTGGGGATCCAGGCGATAAAAGCTCCTTGTAATTAATTGCTTCCTCGTCCTGCACTCAAGCAGCCACTCAACGCTACATCGACCTGATCTTTAGATTAAATGCAATTCCCGTGGCTGTGAGTCGCGGGTAAATTGAGGTGAGAGGAAACATTTAATCTCGCTGTGTTTATTATGCATTATATTGGGTTAACCCTTGGAAGGAACATGCTGGCCCTGCATAGTGCATAGTTATATAATGCAGAAACCTCACCAATATAACTAAGTTTTACGCAAGACCATTTTTGCAGAAGAAACTAACCAGACTGACCCTCTTAATGTATAGTCGGGACAACAAAATCAAATGGTTTGGATCTTAATCCAATAGAATTGGCTATAAATGGCTTTTTAATGCTATATTCAAAATCTGACGACTGTTCAGAATTAGGCCAGGTGACCCACGGACTTCAAGATCCCGATAACCAGCCCATCGAGTATTTGCAGGATTGCCCGATGGCCGTCTGGATATTATAGATATGTCGTGTATATAGTCGTAGATGGTATATAAGAGATGTGGGGCCTACTAACTCTATTGAGGCTGAGGCACCACGTCCATGATTCAGGTCCTCCTCATGCTCTGTTGATATTCCTTCTGGGTGAAAATGAAGAAACGTCCATTTTTTCCATCAACAAGCGCGTATGCCAAGGGTGTAACTAGAAACCACAGGGCCACGGTGCAAAAATTGTCCACCCAGGGGGAGAGAGACAAAAGTCAAGGTCAGTCAAGGTCAGCCAAATGCCCTTGTTATATAACAGCCCCAAAACAGAAACTTGATGCAAATGAATCAATCCTTCCCAATACACAGCAACCAAAAGAGACTGCGGAGAAAACCCCAAAGGTAAATACATCACTGCCTCTATGGCCGCCATCTTTTATGTTGAGTCACCGAGTGTAGTTTCTACGGAGGTTGCGCTGAGAAGTCAGTAGACCGGTTTCAAAGGAGATTTCTAAATTTTTGCAAACCAACCCATGGGGTAGTAGATGAGCCTCATCACCAAATCTGACCATCTGGCCCAGGTATGGAGCGGCTGCCCTAGGCCTGGACTGACTGGAAGACGTCACTGCTGAGTACATTGGAAATTTCATGACGTCTGCGGTCATTGATAGTAACAATACACAAAACAAAATCATCGGAATCCCTGCCAAAAATTGAAAAATGTTGTGTCATACGAGTAAAAATAATAATGATCCATATTGCTCTGTTGTAGCCATGGCGTCTCCTTCCCAGCCTCGCGAATGCACCGTGACCAAACAAGACGGCAAAGGCTATGGATTTTTCCTGCGTATCGAGAGGGACCAAGCCGGTCATCTCGTCCGGTCAATCGAAAAGGGCAGCTCGGCCGACAAAGCCGGTTTAAAGGATGGAGACAGAGTCCTAAGGGTCAATGGGATGTTTGTGGATGAAAAGGAGCACAAAGAGGTAACAGAGCAATTCAGAGCTGTTGTTTTGGTTTCTTTATTTAATACATGGAATGATTTGCATTAAATAGAGGGTACAGAAATCTAAGCCTTCAGTCCGCCCCATCATTTTTATCAATTTTAACACCATTATACTAAAAATAATGGGTATACAACTTGGAACCACTTTGTTCTATTTTATGTTTGAAAGGCGAGGGAGTGAAGTGTGAGCTTTCCAAATCCTGGTGTTTGACCTGTTGGCCAAGCTCAGACTTGTAGACAATTACCGCACACGCGCTGGACTGATATATAGCCTCTCGTCCCTACAAGGCTTCTTAATGAAGATTCATTGGTAGCAAATAACATTGCAAAGGCAAAAGTTTTCAGCAACCGTCTGACGCGTTTCGCACACAAAGTGCTTAATCATCTGTTGGCCAAGCTTGAAAATGTTGCAAGAGCTGCTCATCGTTCACCTGTCATGGAACTTACAGAATGGCCGACCTCACCTTCTTTAGGGATCATATTAAGCCGCTACTTAAAACCACATAAAAGTCTGTTTTTTGGGGGGTTTTTTCAAATCGAATGCCATTTCCTTGAAGTCGGTGAAGCATTTCAGAGAGAAACGATACACGTTGTCTTTTCCTGCCAACAGCTAAATATCTTCCTGTTCTCTAGCAGCAACAGATGTATCATAAAAATAGTATACATTTTACTCAGTGCTCTATCTGTATTGTAGCTCATAGGAAAATGTGTAAAAAAAAATAAAAAAATGAAAAAAAATTTAATTTAGAAGTGGAAGCAGGCCAGGGAAAGCAGGCATAGTTGGGGGGTTATAGGTGGTCATGAGTGAAAGAGGAGACAAGGACAGGGCAACCTTTTAATTTTTGGATGACACCAACTCGTCCTAAATCTACCCACTTTCTGCTCATTCTGCCTTTTTTTTCCTAGGACATTTTCCAAATATCACCATTTCCCCCCATGTCAAAATAGGCTATCTGGAGCAGAATTAAGAGACCTCATTAATGTTTTTTTTCGACAGGTGGTAGAGCTCATCAAGGGCAGCGGAAACTCCGTAAGTCTTTTAATTTGGGACGGGGAATCCTACGAGAGCGCCAAGAGAAAGGGAGAAGATTTGTCTAAACTCGGCCAAGCGCCATCCCAACCTGCAAAGCAGCCAGAGGTCAACCAGCCAACGAGCCAAGCCGCGACAAATGGAGAGTCCACCCTAAAGCCACGGATCTGCTACCTGAATAAAGACGGCGTCAGTTTTGGATTTGCCCTAAAAACTACGAAAGGTGAGAAATCTATTCGGCTTCTATGTAACTATACTGAAACTATACGCAAGAAGGTTACAAACAACCGTTTATGCAAAGCCGCAGAATAGGATGGCACTATATTATAAAATTGTGAATTGCAAAAAACATCCTTAAAGACAAAACTTTGAGGATTGTCTGATGGAATTTTCTGAAAACGAGCGGAATTATTAGTGATTGGTTGAATATGGTACTATAACCATGGCTAAATATTTGACATTGAATGTATCGTGTTCCAGAGAATGACCTGATCCTGACCGCGCTGGTGCCGAACGGCATCGCGGCCAAAGCCGGAATACGCGAGGGAGACCGTATCATTGAACTGAACGGAAAGAACGTCGAGGAAGACACGCACGACCAGATAGCATCCAAGGTGCTTTGAGACAAAAATCTTTTACATATGGGTCTAGACCGTTATCCCGAACAGCTTTATATGTATAGTAGAAGAGGTGGGGATTGAAGACTTGGATCTGGGGACCAGATTTTCATAGGATAACATCGGGAGGTTCATCTCTAAAGCATTAGCCTGAACAAAATAGAAGAGACAGGGAGTGAAGACTCAAGTGATCACTGATCATTGATGTTCCCACTTGGTTCTAAAGATGGTTCTCTAGCTACCTGCCATTGGACAGTGGTCTATGGACCACTAGTGGTCTTGGCACCATCTAAAATATCCATGGTATTAACCCATTTTTGTTTTTGTTTCTGGCCTGTGTTGGATGGTAGATTGGGTCACCTTGAGGAAACACCTAATCAAGCACCCAACTTTCACACTTTACTGGTTTCTGGAGAAAACTAAACCCCTAACTCAATACATATCCTGACATAAACTGAGCTTCTGAGCCATGCTCCCCTGAGAATAAATAGGATAATCTACTTTGGTGGCCTGGGAAGTGGTCAACATCTTTCTTTATTGTGTTATCACGTTTAGGTGAAGGAATCCGGAGCTAGTGTTGTTTTCCTGGTGTCAGACAAGGAAACCATGGATTACTTCTCCAAACGGAAGATGAAGATCACAGGAGAAGCGGCTACTCTAGAACTCCTGCCGCACAAACCTAGAATTGTGGAGCTGAAAAAGGAGCCGAGCGGTTACGGGTTTTATCTGAGACAAGAAAAAAATCAGAAAGGTTAGAAGCGTGAGCTCAGCATTGTATATAATGACTGTGTTATACGCAAGTGCGGGATGACTATGAAAGAAAAACAAGGATACGGAAATGGAACCCCAAGCCAGCACTCAATAATTGCATTAAAGGTTATTTTATAAGGAGAGCAGATCTTTGTGTCGCCCTTAATTCTTTGTCTTCTTGTATACATCCCCCTTTGAATGGATCTGATTCTTCCGTCGCAGGTCACTTCGTTGTGGATATTGACGCAGGCAGCCCAGCGGAAAAGGCCAAGCTGAAAGACTACGACCGCGTTGTCGCTGTCAACGGACAGTCCGTGGAAAGCTTTGACCATGAGCAAGTGGTGGAAGCCATTCGCAAGGGAGGAGAAAAGACCACGCTACTGATCGTGGATAAGAAGACGGATGACCTGTACACAATGGTGAGAAGTAAACAATCATGATAGTCGTGCCAGTCATGATGGTTGTTTCTATGAGCTTGCGTTGGGTGAAGCCATAGAAGATGAGAGTGGTGGGGCAGTGGTACTTACAAAGTACTTTAGTATGAAGTCTACTGCATGGGTCGCCAGTAATGAGAAGTTGTCTGCCCAAAGGAAGACACAAACAAGGTGTCCAGTGAATGATATTTGCATAAATATTCTATTTCTTGTTATTTCAGGCCGGCGTATCACCTTATTTATATTTGCAAGAACTAAAGGAAGAAAAGAAGAGCGAGGTTCAAAACGCGACGGCTCCAGTGGTCTCTCCTACACCGACACCCTCCATCAGCCCGGTCCCGTCCGCAACAGCCGCGAAACCAACCCCGTCTCCAGACCCAAAGCACAAGCCCAGACTATGCCGATTACAGAAGGGCACCGGCGGGTATGGTTTCCACTTAAACGCAATCAAGGAGGTTCCTGGACAGTTTATTAAACAGGTAACTCAAACATAGAACATTAAATAGCTGCCGAGCACCCTCAGTTATTGGGGGTAGTAGAAAACTCCATGTAAGAAGGTTACAAAAAGCTCTCCAGTGTGGCCGAATCCAAAGGTTGACACTCATTTTATGTATCCCCCCCCCCTCACAGGTGGCGAAGGGGGGACCAGCTGAGGTGGCCGGGGTTAAAGAGGACGATGTGCTGCTAGAAGTAAACGGCGAGAACGTGGAGAAGGAAAGCTACGTGGACGTTGTAACGAAAATCAAGAGCGGCGGAAGCAAGCTGACAATACTGGTCATTTCCCAAGAGGGTTACGAATACTACAAGGCGCAGAAAATCCCTATCGCAGCTTCCATGGCCGACCCTCTGCCCGAAAAGGAGAGTCCTCCGAGCTACGGGGAGGTAGTCAAGTCAAGCCCGGAGAAAAAAGAAGAAAAGGTAAGAAATATCTCACAATAAAAATATTTCCGGAGCGTTCTCCATCTTACGCAATACCTAAAGATGGCTTCCGATCAAGATGGTGGATACTTCGCCTTATTAAGGATTTTTTTTTATTTACAAAAAACGCTAATTTCCCTACCTTTCCCAAACATAAAATTCTGAATACAAATTAAGCGTATAAAAAGGTGTTTACAGATCACATTAAGAAAGATAATTTGAATCTGTTTTTTTGGGACCTGAACGATTATTACTCGTTATCTCTCCGTGACAAAATTTAGAACTTTGCCCCAAACAACTATACTTTTTTTTTTTTTACACAAACAACAATAAATAATGAAATCCCCTTTTTCTCTTTGACAGGCGGAAACTCCAACCGCCAAGGATAAAGATAAACCGCAGAGCAAAACGGAGGATAAAGATCACAGCGATAGCGATAGCGACAGCGACAACAAAAGCGATGATGACACCCAACTGTAAACATCCGAGGCAGAGACTATCATCCGTAGCGGAATATAACACCCAGCATCCTCAGGCATGCACCGAATTACGTACGACAGAGGCCAGCTGTCACAGGACTTCTACTCCCACTAATCTCTACCACGTTCCAGTCCAAGACGTTTCCTAGACCATCCAAACACTCTCGACGGTCCAGCTTACTAATCCGTGCACGAGAAGGGCTTGGTCACGGAAAAAACTCAAGACTGAATGTTTTTGTCACGGTATTTGTTCACCGTAATATTACGTTAATGTGTAAACCAGCGGAAATTCTAGAAGAAGCCGTTATAATGCCCAAAAGTTAATTCCATTCGCAGATCTTCGGCTTGCCCACCAGCTAGTCACCCAGAAGACAGGGGCGTCACAACGAGCCCCACTGCCATCTTCTAACTGTTAAAATCACAGATTTTGGTATAAATAAAAACCATTTATTGAAACCGTCTGTATCTTGTGTGCGTTTTGTTTGTTTCAGGATAATTCCTTTGCAAGTATTTAGTTTAAAAATTCATCTCCAAGATCCTGAGAATTTTTTTTTTTAAACCAAATTACTAATCTCTCCGCCCAATCATTGTGAAGGCTGCCTGAACCAATCAACAGCCATCAGCAACTAAACAGAAGGGGAGAGGTAGCTACATGTGCAGGGAAACTCCAGCAAATGAAGGGAGTCAAAGCTACTTTACAGGTTATAAACCACGATGTATTCAACGGGGTAAACATCATCCCACCATCATCATACGCAAGATTATTTTGCATACAAAAGTGGAGAATTTGGGAAAAGTGAAAGATCAACTTTAACACCATGTTTATTACGTGGATTTGGCCCAATAATCCATTGGACAAGAAGGTCAGAAGAGGGAGAATATATGTTATTTTCAATATATAGCACATGATGCAGGTATAAGGTATAAGGTTACCCTTTCACTCACCTTCACCCCTTGGTGTCTAGAAGGTGGCGCTGCGGTGCATCTGCCATGTCTGCTCAATGGCTGTGCGTAACACTTTTGCGGTGGAATGACATCTAGGTGCCAAAGAAACACAGGTGCCCTGCAGCCTTTTCATATGCATTTGCAATAATTTGGAATTAATCATTAATATTTTTTTCCTGCGTTGTTACGTAAAATCAGAAGAGACATTAATAATAGTATATATGGATATTGTTTTATTGTAACAATATTTACAATATATTTGTTTAAAAAAAAAAAAAAAACTACTGTACAAGTATTGTACCAGTAAAACAATCCTTCTCCCAGATTTCAATGCACGTTTTCAGATTAATTAATTTGAGAATGCGTAATACGATTTTCAATGGATTTGATTGGCGAGAGTCATTTTTTTAAATCAAAATTAAAAAGGCTTTTTTTTTTATTTAATGGAAGGTGCCTGGTCCTCTGTCAAAAAAGGAGAAAAACTTCTCACATTGTGGAATATACCCCATGCAGAAATAGGCTTTTTCTGTGAATGGTAAAGCAGTTGATACTATGAGCTTTTGATGTGTATAGAGCTTAAATCAGTATAAGGCAGGCTTGATTTATCAGATTTATATGGATTTTAACGTATTTAGGTTGAAATGGAAACCATAAATCTATAGTTCTTGCGCAGGAAGGAGAAAATGTCACAATAGAGGGGCCGAGTGTGCATGCTGATCCGCGGTACAGTCTGTAGATCATCATCCTGAGGCTCTGGTGAGCCGTACTCTCAGAATGATTGAGGAGTCTCTCCCACCGCTCGGTGTCCATGCGCGGCTTTTGTTACAAGGCCATGTGTTTCTCGGGAGCCTGCTTGTGGGCCAGGTACAAGAAGAGGATGCTGGACAAAGCGCTGACCAAGAAGATCACGTCGAACCAGCGGTGGTAGAAGTTGAACTGGAGCTCCCCCAAGACTTCTGTAATGATGGTGCGGTACTCCAGGGGCATGCTCATCCGAATCAGCAGCACAGACGATACAAAGTACATTCCCTGCAACGAGAATCAACGGGAGAACAGATTTGGGGAGCACTCAATGGGTTAACTACTTGACTTCTAGGGGCTACCGGAAATGGTCTAATCCTTGGGCTTAAAGGTGCATTGATGTCATGGGGTATAGTTACCCACCAGAAGGAGGCACCGTCAAAAGGTCAGTCTAGCCTTTTGTGCTTGTATATATATACACAGACACACACTACTGTTTAAAAGTTTGGGGTCACAAGAAATTTCTAGCCGTAACAATTTCAAAAGGGCATTCTAATGATCAATGAGTTTATATTCTATAAATAATAAAAGAGAACTACCATTTAATACTGAAAGAATTTAGCACGGCCCATTGCACGGTTTGGCAGACATCCAGTAGAAGGGAAAACCATGATAACAACAAACATGTTTACTGAGCAGTTGCAAAGTCTGCATCGTCATTTATCAGCTGGGAGCAACTTGGCTTTTCTTGCAGGGAAAAAAAATTAAATATAAATAAAAAAAACGACCTCCCGGGTTTTTCCCTTCACAAAGCTTATTTAATATTTTAACAAATTTACTGATTAGACCTAAATGAAAGTTATTGGAACAAACCCTGAAAAAAAACGGATAATTATTTATTTCCATACAAAGAGAGTGCCATGGTTTGCTTGCGTCTCCCAGGAGTACACACGCAGAAATAAAAAACATAACATAAATCACTCACCATGATCTGAGCCAGGAGGAGGACGATCACATTGGAAGATTTGCTGCTCGAGATGGCATAGAAAAACTAAAAGCCAACAACAAAAGTGCAATTAAATATTAGGATTTACGGAAACGGGTGAAATTAAAATTAAAAAGGTTCATTTAGATGCGAGGCAGTAAATATGGCAACCGCTTTTACCGGCTTGCACGAGAATCGCTTTATATAGGTGGCCCCCACCTGGCTTTCCTTCTCAGAAGATGCGGCATAAAATCAAACTGCTTTCTCAAAGTTCCATTTGAATCTTAAAGCTCTATTTTTCTTTAATAATAATATTATTATTATCATTAAGTGGTTTTGTAACATAACAGAGAGACTGGCAATGTTTCCCATAACGCTCGAATTTCATCAAAGCCCCGGACTGCATATTCGGCGTCGATCTGTTTACGTACCTTTGTGAGCGTGATCAGTAAGCCTCTGATGGACGTGACAATGATGATGCCGACGAGGATGAAAGAAATGTGCTGAGACCAGAACTTTACCTGCAGGGAAGTAACAAACGTGGACATAATGACCCTAAAAACGTAGCCGGAGCCGGCCGCCCCGGGAAGGCTCATCACTGTTGCAAGTTTTCTCTGTGTCAAGATAATGATGGTTGCCACGGCAGATCGCTGGGGTCCCCGAGCCTTGGGAATAGCTTTGTAACCCTTTCCAGACTAAAGTTTGGTTTATTTAGTTGATTTAATAACTAAGGGGGTAATTACTTTTTCCCATAGGGCCAGGTAGGGATGGATCGCTTTTGTCGATCTATGCGCTAAATCTTTAGTTAGAAACTGCATTTTGGGTTTACTCGGGTTATCTTGTCTAATATTAAAACGAGTTCGATCATCTGAAACATTTAAGTGCGACAAATAAATATAAGAAATGAGGGAGGGACGGATACTTTTTCACAGCACCGTACTGCTGCTTGTCCACTAAAACGTATTTGGATCTACTGGGCCTGGCATAATGGTAACTGTTAGTGAGAACACCCAGAATTCCGTATTTTTCTATATCTAGGGTATTTATGAAGCAGGGTGCTTTTTTCCTGTACGTTTACACGGAACACCACATGGGTTACACGGGAGCACAGAAACAGAACGATGTAACGTATGAATGAGCTTACATCAAACTGGATGCCCAGATAATTCACGGTGATCTCGATACCTCTGGTCACTGGGTCTGTCTTCCCAACTCTGTCAAAAACAATGTTGATGGTTGCCTATGAACAAAGGGGAAAGAAAGAATTCTTACCTGGGAATTCCTTTTCCTTGTCCATTTCCAAGGTGGCACATGAGAAGAAGGCTCCGCCTACCAGGTAGGGCAGGAAACACTACAAAAAAAGGAGACCTCCCCCTTCCTCCCCAGTGTGGTTAAAAAGAAAGACTCAGACAAATAAAAGCCAAACAAAGAAAATTTAATGGGTGGGAGAAAAAGTGTGCCACCTTGGAAATGGACAAGGAAAAGGAATTCCCAGGTAAGAATTCTTTCTTTCCCTTGCCATTCCAGGTGGCACATGAGAAGAATTAGCAAGATAGGGGGGGAAGGATTCCAGTCTGTAGGACACGCCGACCAAATTGAGACTCGTCTGAGAGGTGAAGATTCAGCCTGTAGTGCCTTACGAACGTATGAATCGACCTCCAGGTCGCTGCCTTACAAATAAGAGACGGAGACACCCCGGAGAGTTCAGCCCAGGAAGTCGAGACGGATCTGGTCGAGTGAGCCTTCAGGCCGGAGGGAGGTACTCTTCCCGCGGAGACGTAACATAAAGTGATTGCGTCTTTGAGCCAGCGGCTCACGGAAGCCCTGGATACTGACCTGCCCTTGCGGGTCCCCGCAAAGGACAGAAAGAGAGAATCGGATTTCTTCCAGGCAGACGTACGTGAGAGATAGGACAGGAGACATCTCCGCAGGTCTAGCGAGTGGAGTTCCAGTTCTTTGGGATTCTTGGGATCCGGACAGAGAGTAGGCAGGACGATCTCCTGATCCGAATGGAAAGGAGAGACTACTTTAGGGAGAAACTCCGGTGGCAAACGAAGGATAATGCAGTCCGGCAGAATCCTGAGAAAAGGTTCTACTCTGGAGAGAGCCTGGAGCTCGCTCACCCTCCTAGCAGAAGTGAGGGCTACTAGGAGGACAACCTTGTAGGTGAGTAGCTTTAGAGAGGTATCCTCTAGAGGCTCGAAGGGAGACGTGGTGAGCTGATGCAACACCAGGTTAAGGTCCCAGGGCGGGACCGACGGACGGAGCCTAGGGCGAAGTCTACACATTCCCTTAGAAAATCTGGAGATCCAAGGATGGGAAGCCAGATTGAAGTCCAAGAAGTTGCTGAGAGCTGAGATCTGGACCTTGATAGTAGCAGGTTGGAATCCTTTATCAAAGCCATCTTGAAAAAAACGCAGCACCTCACAGATAGATGGAGAGGATACTTCGTGCATATTGCACCAGGCGATGAATGTTTCCCAAACCTTCTGGTACTTGGCGGTCGTAGAATTTTTGCGGCTGGAGAGAATGGTGCTCACCACTGGTGCAGCTAATCCTTTAGAGGTCAGGATCTCCCTTTCAGAAGCCATGCGGAGAGGTTGAATCGGGAGGGATCTGGGTGGAGAACAGGACCTTGAACGAGAAGATCCTTGACCTGAGGAAGAAGCATGGGTTCGTCTATGGACAAGGTGGTAAGGTCCGAGAACCAAATTCTTCGAGGCCAGAAAGGAACCACCAGGATGACTTTTTGAGGGTTTTCCCGAATTTTCCGGAGCACTCTGGAGATAAGGGGAAGCGGAGGAAAAACGTATGCGAGATCGAAATCCCAGGTCTGCGAGAGTGCTTCCAGGCCTCGGGGACGGCCGACTGGTGAAAGAGAGAAAAACTCCTTTACCTGAGTGTTCAGATGCGTGGCCATCAGGTCTATCTGGGGAGTGCCCCATTTCCTTGTGATGAAGGTGAAGACCCTTTTGTTTAAGGACCATTCTCCCGGAGGTACTGAGTTCCTGCTGAGGTAATCCGCCTCCTGATTCAGTGAACCCTTGATATGGACCGCGGAGAGAGTACAGAGACTGAACTCCGCCCATCGGCAGATCTGAGCCGTCAGGGTCTGCAGGCGTCTGCTTCTGGTGCCACCCTGCTTGGAAAGGTAGGCCACCACGGTGACGTTGTCCGAAAGGATCCTGATGGACTTGTGCCGCAGGATTGGAGACCAGAACCTTAGAGCCCTCCAGACCGCCAGCAGTTCTAGAAGATTGATGTGCAGGCTTGATTCTTGAGGAGACCAGGTTCCCTGGGTAATATGGCTTCCCATGACAGCACCCCAGCCTGTCAAACTGGCGTCGGTGGAGATTACCACCCAATCTCTCGTCCGCCAAGGGAGTCCCTGTGAAAGCTTCTTGGCTGACAGCCACCAACGGAGTGACTCCCGAACGAAGGGAGAAAGCCGGACCTTCTTGCATAGGGATGTCCCGGAGCGATCCCAGTGATCCAGTAAAAACCGTTGAAGAGGTCTTGCGTGAGCCAGTGCCCAGGGAACCGCCGAGATGGAGGAGGTCATTAGACCGAGCAAAGACATGACGGATCTGAGGGACACTGATTTGCTCTGTAGGACCGCGTGTGCGAATTCCCGTAATCTTAGGATTTTGTCCTGCGGGAGAAACGTCTTCTGTACTTCTGAATCGAGGATCATTCCCAGAAAGGTCCGACGTCTGTTTGGAAGTAACTTTGACTTTAGAGAGTTCACCAACCATCCCAGGTTGTGGAGAGTCTTGAGGGAAAACTCTAGATGTGATTGGAGCAATGATGCCGAGGCTGCAATTAGGAGCCAATCGTCCAGGTATGGGACCACTTTGATGCCTCTTTGCCTCAGGAAGGCCACGACCACTGACATGAGTTTCGTGAAGATCCGTGGTGCTGAAGCAATCCCAAACGGAAGGGCCCGAAACTGAAGATGACGAACACCTTGTGGCAGTGTAACGGCCAGGCGGAGGAATCTTTGGTGGTCTTCCCTGATGAGGACATGTAGATAGGCATCCCGCAGGTCTATAGTGACCATGAAGTCCCCCGATGAAATAATCTCCGTGGCGGACTTCAGGGATTCCATCCGAAACCTGTTGTATTTTATACAGGCATTTACCAACTGTAGGTTGATTATTAACCTGAATTTCCCGGATGGTTTTGGTACGACGAAGACGTGGGAATAGGTTCCCTCTCCTATTTCTAGATGAGGCACCGGGACTAGCGCCCTCTCGTGAATTAAGTTGGTGAGTGTGGAGAAAAATCCCGCTCTTTTCCAAGGATCTGCGGGGGGCATGGACAGCAGGAATTTCTGGGCAGGTAGGTGAGTAAACTCCAGTGCATAGCCTTGATTGATGATGCGAAGGACCCAGGGGTCTGAGGTGATCTCTTCCCAGGCATGAAAGAAACCGGTTAACCTGCCCCCTACTTGAAGCCTGCTGGCGTCAGAACCTTCCTGATTTACCGTCCCTGCCTCTGCCTCTTCCTCTCTGGAATCTACCTCTTGCGTAGGGTTTACCCCGAAAGGACTGGTAGTCTTGATTGGAGGTAGAGGGCCTGTAGAACTCCCTGTCTCTTGGAGCTCTATAATAATTAGACCTGAAACGAGGTGGTCCTTTCCTCTGAGGTAACCAGTGCTTGTCGCCCGTGGTGGATTCTAAAATCGTGTCGAGGTCGCTGCCGAAGAGGTGATTCCCCTGGAACGGAATGCCGCACAGCTTGTGTTTTGAGGCATTATCTGCCGACCACGACTTAAGCCAGAGCGCTCGTCTAGAAACCGTTGAAAGTGCCGTAGCTTTAGCAGATGCACGGACAGATTCAATGGAGGCATCGGAGATGAAATCAATTGCTAAGCAGGTGTCGGCCAGGTTTCTTGCGACCTGCTCAGTCCCTGGAATAGCTGCCAGGTCTTCCACCGCTTGTTGAAGCCAGATCTTAATGGCTCTAGAAGTTGACGCTATTGCAATGGTTGGACGAAAGTTCGCCGCTGCTGCTTCAAAAGCCCTCTTGGCGGCATTCTCGGCCCGCCGGTCCATGGGGTCTTTGAAATGAGACGCGTCCTCCATCGGAATGGCTGTTTTCTTCGTAGCCTTGGCTACTGCGGTGTCCACTTTCGGAACTTCCCAGGCATCAGAGTTCTTACCATCAAAAGGGAACAGCTTTTTGATTCTGGAAGACGTGAAGAATCTCCGGTCAGGATATCTCCACTGCTCCGTGATTATTGCTGAAAGTGAATCGTGAACTGGAAAGGTCTGCGGTTTCCTAGAGTGACCCTGAAAAGGATCCGGTTTTGAGACTGGTATGTCATCCTGTAGATTCAAAGTAGACCTGACTGCAGATATGAGCTTCCCTGTTTCTTCGACTGGGAAGAAAAAGGTTTCCTCTTTAATTTCCCCCTCCTCATCCGAAGACTGGGGGTCATTCGACTGGTAGTCATATTCCGAAAAAGGAGCCGAATAATCTTCCAGGGTATCTGGAAGAACATTTGGTGGACCCTGCTGGTAAAGTTGATGGTGAGGCACCGGCGCCTGAGAGGAGCTTGCCATAGCCCGAAAACAGTCAAAGGTAGACTGAAGTTCCCCTTTCAACCAGGAGGTAAATTCCGTTGCGGAAACTTCTTTAGGCCGAGAGCAGGAGCTGCACATTTTGGCCGTAGGGTCGTGTAGGGTCTTTTTACAGGAAGAGCAGGCTTTGTGTTTCGTTTTACCCACAGACTTCCTATGTGGGGAGGCCTCAGGAGGGATGTCTGGATTTTTATCTGACATGACTGAGGAGAAAAAACACAAAAATGAGACCACAGAAAGCAATGGAAATAGGCCATGGAAATCTCCTTAAAACCCAGGAGGGAAACACCTACTTGAAAAAGGCAATATACAATCCTTAGGCACAGGCAGGCACAAAAAAGGAGTAGAAAATGCAATAACACAGCACAGGAACGAGAGCAAGGAAAGATCTTACCCATTCTGGCGTTTTTATAGAGGCATTTAGGCGCCCAGGCCCAGAAAACGTCACATCCGGAAATTCCTCGTCAATTGACCTCTCGTGACCCCGGACGCAGCCGGGGGTAATGCAGAGAGGAAAATAATGAACAACGGGTGCCGTGAAACCGGCACAGCCGGCTATAAAGTCCCGCTCGCAGCGCCTCCGGAGCGCTCTCCTGCCGTGCCTCACGCTGAGGATTCCTCCTCCCCGGGACGGAGGGAACCGGAGCCCGGGGATGCACCTCCCAGTGAGCCCCCTGGGCTGTGGGCAGCATATACCGAGGACTGAGCCTCGAGTAACCGCGAGGACCGCGGAGTTACAGCCTCCGAGGCTGCCGCATCACCCTGGATCCACCGGGATCACTATCGGGGATCGGAGAGAAGGACGCCCCCCCGGGGCTCCAAGAAAACAAAAAAGAAGAGGGAAGGTAAGCTAAAGCCTAACCGCTACCTGAGTAGGGCAGGAAACAACACTGGGGAGGAAGGGGGAGGTCTCCTTTTTTTGTAGTGTTTCCTGCCCTACCTGGTAGGCGGAGCCTTCTTCTCATGTGCCACCTGGAATGGCAAGGGAAAAATAAATAAATAAATAGACCCCCAACCAACTGTACTCACTCTGCTATTGGGACTACAACTCTCATCACCCCTATAAAAGGGGTATTTCATTCCCAATTCCCATGATTTCAGCAGCTGTAGAGAATGTTTCATTGAGAAATGTCATAAAAAAGCTCAGCCCCATTTCTTTGCTTATATCATAATCTAACCCAGGGGTGTCCAACCTTTGGCCCTGCTGCGGGACTACATCTCCCATAATGCTCTTGCAGCTAAGGGGCTGGCTGAGGAGGATGGGAGATGTAGTCCTGCAGCGGCTGGAGGGCCGCAGGTTGGACACCCCTGTTCTAATCCGCCCTGTAGGCTCACATATCCGCAGTCATTTGTCTAGTTTTAGACTGATGTGTTGCACACATGCGATTGGCCGTTGCCACGTCCACTGATTTATTGGACACACCCAGGAAGTGTACTTAAGTATGCTTCCTGCTCTCAGAGACATGCAGGGGGGAGGAGGAGGAAAGCGAGACAGAAGTTTGCTTTTACTCCAATAACTAAGGATGTTGGCACCAACTTGCACACATTAAAGTGCCAAACAAATTATGCATTAAAATGTTAAGGACACAGCCTACTGCCATTAAGACGCACCAAGTCATATGATATTCAAACATTATTACAGGTGTTTTCTTTATCAGGTAATACAAAGATTGAAGGCAAACTCTGATAGAGCAGAAGCAAAGTTCACTCGTAGCAACGTTTGGCTGCTGACTCGAGGAATGACCGGATCTTAAAGTAAACGGTCGGCATTCTTACCATAAAAATCTTCCACACGCAGTAGATGGAGAAAAAGTAACCCAGAAAATTGAAGTATTTCCCTTGGAAGGTTTTAGAATATTCAATGCGCTCCTAAAAAAAAAAACAAAGAAAAATAAGTGATGTCATAGGACAGGTTTTTAAACATCAGTGGAAGTCGGATCTCTCAGGCAGACTATGTTAGAAAGCCACCCGCCGGCCCAAACGAGAAGCTTTAACTCACTTCTTGGACTCAATGGCATAGAAAACTCCTACTATGACTACCACCGGAGGCTGCTTCTAGCTGGGCAGTCCCACTCTATTACCTTCGTGGCATGAAGGTCAGCCGTCTCCAGAAAGAGCTGCCGACTGAGCTCCTCCAGTGCATCCACCTCCTGCTGAATCTGAGACAGGTCTGATGGCGAGGTTTAGGAATAATGTAACAAATCAACAAACATAAGATCAACGAAATTCCATATTTATTCTCATTATAATATAATGTGTCCCAAAATATACATCAGGAGAAATCTATACAGTACCAAGAGACCTGGAAACATATACCTATAATGCGTGTGTGTGTGTAATATATATATATATGCACACACACACGGAAAACATGAATATTTCTAGCTATAACAAAAACAAGAAAATGTTTATATGATCTCAAACTTTCGAATGGTAACGGATATATTGTTTTTCACCACTGCAGTGAACACAACGTCCTCGGGAGTTTCTTTCACCAACAACAACGTTACGGAACAGCGGAGAGAGTTTTATGATGGGAAGAAAGGAAGCCTGAAGTGAGAGGATTTCGGCAGGGCAAGGAAGGTACTAGCAGGGTCCATAAAATAGCGTTCAATTGGGTATAAACGTCTAAAGTCAATGAGAAAAAAGAAGCTATAACCCAAGCAATGAGTCAATAATTGCTTTAGAATCGGTGACTATTCCAGTTTCTTTTTCCTCCAATTTTATGCAAAATCTTAAATGGTTGAAAGTCGTTATGGTTCCCTTTTTTCGAGTCAAATCGCACGGGAAAAGCAACATTTGGGACAGTGTTTCACATTTCTGCCCAACTATAAATCAATGCGGCATTGATTCTCCTATGAAATATTAGATTAAGTGTTTCACGGGACCGATTCACAGATACAGCCTTTAATTAAGTGTTTTATAGCACCGATTCTCACGTAAAAGGCTTGATTAAGTAGTTAATAATAAAGAGAACAACTGCAGGGTGATGCCGATGAGAACTTCCCCATTTTAAAGAGAATGGGGAGCCCCGGCATGGTGCCAGGCAGAAGTTAAGTGACTGGCAGCATTTAAGATAAGTTTTTATTTTATTTAAGTCTCTTATAATCCCCAACCCTTTACCCATTAATTCTACTTCCCTTCTCAAACGTGTTCTCCTGAACATTCAGAAATATTGATTTATTATTTATTGATCTATTAAAAGTACTGTTTTCCACATCTTTCAAAAAAAATATATACCGTATTTGCTCGATTATAAGACGAGGTTTTTTTCAGAGCAAATGCTCTGAAAAATACCCCTCGTCTTATAATCGGGGTCGTCTTCTAATCAGACCTCAAATAGAGGTCTGATTAGGAGACTAAGATCCAGATCCCCCGCACCGCTGCAGGGGACCTGGATCCTCCTATCGTCGCCCCCCCCCGCACGCACGCACTTACCGGTGCTTCCGGAGGTGAAGTTGGCAGCGGGGGTTTGTATGCGTCCGTCGCAAATACCTTCCCCGACTGTCAGAGATCAGAGTTCCAGAGTTCCTGATCGCTGACAGCCGGGGAAGGTATTTGCGACGGACGCATACAAACCCCCGCTGCCAACTCCACCTCCTTCCGGCTGCCGCGGAATGAGACGTCAACCCGCTGCCCCGGCAATACAGCAGGAAATTGGAAGCACCGGTAAGTAAGTGTGTGTGTGTGTGTGTGTGTGTGTGTGTGTGTGTGTGTGTGTGTGTGTGTGTGTGTGTGTGTGTGTGTGTGTGTGTGTGTGTGTAGGGCATTTCTGGAATGCCTTACACCCCTATATGCCACTCTGGCACTTAGGGGGTTAAAAGGCATATTATGGGGCAGAGTGGCATATAGGGAGGTATAAGGCATTTCAGGAGGCAGAGTGGCGTTAAGGGGGCATTTAATAGAGCACTCTGCCTCCTGAAATGCCTTATACCTCCCTATATGCCACTCTGCCCCATAATATGCCTTTTAACCCCCTAAATGCCAGAGTGGCATATAGGGGTATAAGGCATTTCTGGAGGCAGAGTGCTCTATATAATGCCTTTTAACTCCCTTAATGCCACTCTGCCTCCTGGAATGCCTTATACCTCCCTATATGCCACTCTGCCCCATAATATGCATTTTAACCCCCTAAATGCCAGAATGGGATATAGGGGTATAAGGCATTTCTGGAGGCAGAGTGGCACATAGGGGGTCAAAAGGCATACCATGGGGCACAGTGGCATATAGAGGGTTAAAAGGCATATCATGGGCCACAGTGCCATATTGGTGTGGCAAGCCTGGGGGCAGATGTGCGTAACTGGGGGCAGGTTGGAAAATACAAGGAAATAAAAACAAAAAAAATATTTTTCTCAATCATAGCTTTTATTAAAAAAAATAGTTTACATGAATTAACATTTACTGGTAAAACTTTTTTCCTTTAGGGTCGTCTTATATTCAGGCTTTTTCTTTTTTTCCTAAGTTAATATTCAGATTTTGGGGGGTCGTCTTATAATCAGGGTCGTCTTATAATCGAGCAAATACGGTATATACATACACACAGGCTGGATGAATATTTAACCCAAAATTATATATTTGATCTTTGATAATTGTAAAGGATACTTTCGCTGCCGGGTGCTGAAGAGGTCACACTTTTAATCATTCCCCAGAATCCACTGGGCTTGCTGTGAACCTCTCCTCGTTGGAACAGGTTTCTCCTCACCATGGCTATCCTGTCGATAGAATACAACAGCAGGGTGTTAGAGCATGGTTCTCTATCATGTACATAACCTTGTAACGGGGAACAGAGGCTTAGTTTAGGGTCAACACATTGTCCATTTTTTCCAGACGACTGGTACGGCTCACACACATGTACAGTGCTGCCCCCTGCAGTATGTAGGATGTATAACAGAGCGACAGCTTTACATCCCAGACACCGTACGGGGCAGCACTTTACACGTGAAATGTGATCAGGTACACAATGAACCTAAAACAAGCTCCATTGTCATGTAATGGGTCCTATTTAAAGGATTGTGAAAATCAGCAACTACCTAATGTAAACATTTGGAAATGAAACTTCAGGTCTGGAAAATGCACTCAAAACACTTGTTTTAACTGGCAGAAGGAAAAGGTTCGGATTGTGAGGCCGTGAGAAGTGAAAGCCTTGCTATCTACAGCATAATAGTTAAAAAGTTTAACTCTTGAACTGCGAGATAGCCAAAACGGTAACTAGATAAGAGCATTGAGACCGAAGTGTTAATAACGGACAACAGATTTAAAAGTGAAGCCCCATTGAAATATATTTTAACCCCAGCGCTGGATACAGTAATATACCCCCAGCGCTGTATACCCCGCACATCAAAGTGTCATATAAGGGCCTATTAATGCTGCCCTGTGCATCACGTAGCGAATTACAACTCCCATGATCCCTTGTCAGACTGTGGGAGTTGCAATTCACCAAGTCATTAATACCCGGCTTTCCATCACTCTCTTTGCCAAAAGGTAGTTACCAGTAAAAAAAAAAAAAAGAAAAAAAACTACAACTAAGATTCTAAGCTAATTGCTGATTGTCGTCAGAACTCTAGTCCCATAACATTTGTTGATAATAATAAAATGATAATAATTAGTTAACTGCAAAAGGCTACATTTTACATGTTTTAAGCAATGAATGAAACTTCAAGAACTAGCTTGCGAGCAGGGCTCTCTCCACCAAATGTATCGGTTTGTATTAGTCTGTCAATTCTTGTCTTGTCATGTGCCTTAAATATATGTATTGTATTAAGCGCTGCGTAAACTGTTGGCGCTATATAAATAAAAGATGATAATAATAATAATAATAATAAAGAACTACATTATAGAGCTTTGGAAGTTGCAGGGAGGTGGCGCCCTCTAGTGGCCGGAAGGGTGTAGTGTTCAGATGCTTTCATGGCACACACTATATCTTATTAAATACATCATTGACGGGAACTTGCAAATTACAGGGGACTTTTATATTAAAGAGATAGAAACAACTGTTTACTTCTCCTCAGGCAGATATCAATATGCTTTTCTTTTAGTGAAATAAGCAGCGTTTTACCCCAAGTGCTCTCTCGATCCTGGCCAGCAGCATTGACAGTCTACGGCATGGAGCAGCAATGAACCTTGCCAGCACCCATCAGGCACAATGCCACACTTGGTGCTAACAGGCTGGCAACTTAGAGGAGGCAGAGCTAAGCCACTAATATATTAAACATATAAGGGACAATAATTCCCCCCAAAAATAGGACACGGCTGTCCCTTTAAACAATATATACTAGACACTGCTTATCAGTCTATGTGAAAAGGTTCCACATGCGGAACGCAGAGCATACAGTCTTTCTTCTAAAATAAAAATAAGCAGGATCTTAGAATAAACGTCGTAATCCAGACCAACCGACCAAGGCTAATGTTTACCTCTTCTTTTTGCTGACAATCATGTCCATTGTTTGCAGGAGTCTCCTCTCCAGGGCCAGGATATCTGTCTCAGTCACGTTCCTGGAAGAGATCACGATTTAAAAACCCAAAAGAAATAGAACTAGAAATATAGTAAACCTAGCATAAGCATCAATTATCTATATATAAAGAGAGCATTCACCATTAATAAACAGGGAATGAAAATGTGAACACAAAGTATCAGTATACAGAAAGTATATACAAAGTATACAAAGTATACAGAATACAACAGTATGTAGAACAAAACTTGGTGTGCTCTGTATGTATCTGTCCACATAGTATGTACCGACATGTTTATTTTTGCTCGTCACATTTAAAATGTTTCAGATCATCCAATAATATTAATACAAGACACATACAGACCATAACGCCATTCGACCAAGATATAAATAGACACCATCCGATCACTTTTAACCCTATGCTTTACAGCTTCCTCCACTACCCAGGGATAACCTTTCTTAGCACTGCGTGATAAAACACCAACCTACCTCAAGAAGTAGGACATATACGTGTAAGGACAATTCACAGCACCGAATCCAGACAGTAAGGCCATGAGGGTCACTCCAATTACTCCCACCCTGCTAATCAACTGCTCTATAGAAAGGATACCTGCGGGGGGGGGGGGGAAAGGTTAAAGTTTTAAGAACAATTAAAAAAAAAAAAAAACTACTATTTTTCTAGAATTGGCCCAACACCCCTACTACATTATACAACCTCTACAGCTGACAGTCACTAGCCTAATCTCATGAATTAATAAAAAGTAATATTTTTAGGTAACTGAATAAACTTGTATTCTTTGTAAGAACATAGTCATTTAGGTTGAAAAAGAACCAACTCCATTAAGTTCAACTCTTCTACCTTTCATTCCTTCTTTTGATCCAAAAGAAGTTAAAAAAGAACAAAAACAATTTCTCAAATTCTGCCACACAGGGTGTAAAATTCCTTCTTGACTCCAAAGGGCAATCAGATTTCTCCTTCGATCAAGAAGCTCTAAAATATTAATGTTTATTCTATTTATAGCCCTGTATGTCCTGCTTTTTTTTTTACATCCCTTGTATTTGACAGAACCCCCTCTCATGGCAGTGAATTCCGTACCTTTACTGCCCTCGCTGTAAATAATCCCTTCCTTTGCTGTTCCCCGTCTCAGAGGATGACCTCTTGTAGCTTAAAGTGCAACGGAGGGATACAAAGTTATCTAAATCCATAGTTTGTTTATTTATTTTTAAGGACCAGAGCCCAGCATATTAAAGGCGAGGTCATACCATTGACTTGTAAAGAGGCAGATGCTATGCTCCTCCCATGAATCAATGCCTCGTTCTATACATGCCAACATAATACTGGCCTTTTGCGGCAGCTGGCTGGCATTAAATGCGGTTGCTAAGAACATACCGTGCTTCGGGCTGAGTATGGGAAACGGATCCCCCAGCTTCCAGAAAAAGTACATGAAGGTCAACCACACGACGCAGGCAAAGAGTAGCCTCTGGCGATGCACTGGGAACGACAGATCACGTCATACACTAAACAGTAAGGGTTAAATCATTATACACGTACAAGTGGGTAAAGAACATTTATACTAAAGTAGCACGGTTAGAAGGTTGTTCGCTGCACGCTGTGAAAAGAATAATTTTATAGAGTTCTTTTAATGAATAAATACATGTATTGGCTAACTGCGTTGCACAAGACAGCAGTCTAATGACGCTCTTTATATGCTTGAAGAAGGGACCTAACCAGTCTTCAAAGCTTGCAGTCTAATGCAATTAGGTTAACCAATAAAGGCACCCTCTACAACAAATGCACTTAATATGTGTTTTTTTTATTTCCACAGCTAGCATCACATAGTTCTATAACCCCGATGAAGAACATGACATGAAGTCTTTACAGCCACTCCAATACTTACAGAACATCCAAGTGGCAATAATCTCACGTTGCATTATTTAGCGTGGACCTGAGACCTTTGGGGTTTTCCCTCTCGCTAAACTCATTTCTATGATAGTTTCGTAGTTATCAAAATTATATTGAGCCCAAAAATGGATATTGCTTTGGGAATCAACAACAAGCCACGAGTCAAGGTACTAGAGGGCAGCATTTAGTATATCTCTCCTCCGAAAGCATACCCTCTTTTTAGCCCCCTCGTCTTGCCAACATTGCCCATCTAATTATATTATTATTATTATTTTTTTTTTTTTTTTTTATTTCTCCTACCGACACCAGGCAAGCATTTTTTTAGTTACTTAAAGCACAGGGCAAAGTACAAGAACCATAAATTCTTGTCTCCTTTCCAAGTGTGTGAGCTCAGTTGAAACTTGTGCCTCTGTTGGCAATCTTCTCAGGAGTATGGAGGAACGTGCGGGTCTGGGGAGATGAAGACACATACCTTACACTTCTACTATGGGCATAAGAGATCTCTGACCTCGCCGACCACCGTTGCCACCTGTTTTATATCAGCGCTTGGACTAATAATTAAGCGGGCTACTGTTTTACCCCTGCATTGATCGTTGTCTGGGTTACTGCACTACTACCAACTACCCTACTCACGATGGAAACCTCTATGGGGATGTGGATTTAAGAAGGTGACAGGTCCAAGATTAAAAAAAAAAAATACAACAAAAAGTATTGTCTGGGGAACCACAACTCCAATGAACGAAACCCCAGCCTCTATTATTCCATCCGACACAGGTTGAGCATACAGTCTTTCTAGAATGACCTAGATCAGGCCTACAGTGATAGATTTGTACTCACACAGTCGAATATTGCTCACCACAAAGTAGCCAATGTAAAAAGGAACCACGAAGACGAGAACCAGCAAAATCACGCACAGGTTCAGCTTCCAGTGAAAGTAGCGCGAGCTATAAATAAATTAAAAAAAAATTACAAATAAAATTAAATTAAAACTGTATTTACTCAGCAAATGATTTTAATGAGACAAATGCACATATCCTATTTATTGCTATTTCCATTTGTATGCGGCCGGTAACACTGTGTCTAACGGGGAATTCACCGCACAAAGATATACGCTTTGCTACTTTAAACCTTTTCTGTGTGTAACTATCAATGAAATTAAATTAGCATTTGAACATATACAGTTTTATATTTTCGCATAAAAAAAAAGACAAAAAACACAAGAACAACAACAACCAACAATTCAGGCAGCTGTTTTAGACTTTCAAGCTTTCACGCGTGTCCTTAGCACCTTGTAATGGTTACACATGAATGTACTGATGCTACTTTTGCTCCATTTAGGATGAATAAAGTGAAAAGGCAGACACGGGGATATTAGCCGTGGCCTTTAAGTTTGAGTGTATGCGACCTCTGATCAGGCTTCAGAGTCAGAGCACCGATGTTATATTCACACGACATGCTTTATCGTAGTAATTATAGGATATGCAGGCGGATGCCTTGGAGACATCCAAACCTACCTGCTGTTTAAAAGGCCCAGAATCTCAAAGATAATAAGTTCGAACATGGTGCAAGAGAAAGCAAATGTCACGGAAAATACAACTTGTACGACATACTGCCGGACCTGGAGAAAAAAAAAAACATAAGCATATGTTAATCGTACGACAATGGGGCTATGTAAGAAGTCATTCTGTCTGAAAGGTGGTCCTGTCACCATGACAACCACTGGCTGCCATGGCAATAAGTCCACATATCAAACTTGTGGGCTTATACATTAAAATGTTTCTTTGCAGAGTCTTCAGCCTTATTACTGTTACTTAGAGTGTCATTAACCCCTTAATGACAATGGGCGGTCCCTAAACCCATTGAAAACAATGCATTTTGAGCCCGTACATGTACGGGCTTTGTCATTAAGGGGTTAAACTGGAACAGGATGACCCTGTGTTATTAACTTATATGAAAAACTTTAGTACAGACCTTTGCAGCAGGCTGAGCTCCTCTCTTACAGGCTCTTGTGAAATTAAAACGATTTGCTGCCTGACCGATTCAGTCATAAATTAAACGGAGGCAACCTCAGCCACACACAATGTATTTTTTAATAACTGGACCTACATGCTAATTTTGGACCCATCCTAAACTAAAAACAGCACGTTTGATTAAAACATTCTATTATTTTTTTAGCCAAAGTGCTGTAGCTTGAATACTCATAATGACGGATCAGTCCGTATTTTAATCACTGACCTCATAGTCTTTAAACAGCCGGCGCATGAAAAACAGCCAACCGAAGCCGAAGAACAGCAGCTGGAAGGAAGAAAAAATAAAAGATAAAAAACCAAGAACTTAATAATAAATTAACATCCCAGCTTGCAGAAAATTGAAATGAAGGTCATTGTGATCTACCAGGCACATAACGGTTAGTTGTTTTTTTTAGTTATTTTGTAGTAAATAATGTTGAGCAAATATGTTGATTAGATGATTTAGATCCTAAAGAAAGGGTAGCCAATGGGCGTCCAAAGGCTGCAGAGACTGGCGTTAATAATCACTCCCATCACTGCTGTGCTCCAATGGCCCTTTATCACTCCCATCACTCCTATGCTCCAATGGCCCTTTACACTTTTGTAATTATGCAACTGCCAGAAGTTTCCTTCTTTTCCATGAAAACAGCAAAGGGACCCCAAACTTCTGAACGGCAGCATGGGTATTATACAGGGTCCAGTGAAGCGTACGTGAAGGAGTTGCGGTCAGGCATTAACCCTTCATAATTCACAACTAATTCATTTCAAATCAGTCATGTCTCCAGTGAACTCCTGGGTTTATCAGCGTAGATCTTTACATAAAATACACAAAAACAGCTGAGGATTTTTATATTTTTTGCCATTTCTGGGCTTGTTAAGTAACTAAGTTACAACGAGCCTTATCTGGAATTGCAGCCTTATAACGGAGGCCTGAAACCACACAAGACTCCATCAGTTGTATCCAAATAAACGACTGTCCTCTCTCATACCTGAGAAATAACCATGAAGACGGAGTCAACGAGGAAGCTCATGATTGCAGGTTGTTTCCCGACAGAAAATGGGACGCTTAATAGATCACGGCTTCGGCAGTCACAGCGACATCTGCAAAGACTTTCACCCGGTAACGGGGCGACTCTTCTCACATCTGGTAGGCTCGCTGGTTAGATGATAAACTGAAATAAATCACCGTTATGCATGTTAGAAACATATGTTATCACACGTCAGTCCTGATTCTACAAAGCCAGCACAGAAATGGTTTCACGGCAGGGTGACCCAAAACAGCATTTATACTTTACGGAGAGGGTGTAAAACAGCCCCCCAGCAGAAGTGGTAGAGGTGAGGAAATTTAAACATCCATGCTCGCTTTTGTTCGTCAGTCACGTGATAATTTGGGTGACTTTCCCAGCTCAAACACCACACTGAGCTGATGCTTTACGGCAATGCTAATGAAGTCCGTTCCTCTATAGACCTTAATTAGCAGAATATTGACTGAGTGATTAAAACTCCATTCCATGATTTCCCACCAGCAGTCAGGGTGTCAGCAGCTGCCCGAAAACATTATATTATGGGGCAAAAACTAGAACTGGTTTAAAAAACAGCTCAATATTGTTAAAGCGTATTTGTAATCTGATGCTAAGAATTAATCCCCGTTTTAACGTTCACGGTTCTCGGTTCCCGCTTCCCTCCCGTCTCCCGGGACCCCTTCTCCACACCCCCTTACTGTATATACCTCCATCCGGCAGACACTTCATATCAGTCACACACAGCAGTCGCGCGCTGATGACATCTTGCGCTTCGTCAAGCGACTACGAGCAATCCGATTGGTTGTAGGTGGAGACACGTCATCATAATCCTGTTTAGAGTGCTGGCGGAATGAGCGGCTAATCCAGACACCTGTATGTCTTCAAGTGCAATTTAATTGGTCAAAGCAGGTGTAGGGGCGGGGCTTGTTGCAGAAACGAGGGTTGGGACGCAACCAGGCGCCGGGTTGGATAGTGAGTTTCCCCCCTACATGTGAGAAGCGGTTCATGCCCCTGGGTGACAGAGCCTGACAGGGTAACAATCTTACACGGGGCTGTAAACCTGGCATTGGGTGAAGGGGTGGAATTAACTGCTCCTCTACTAATGGAAATATATTAAAATAAATATTTGCACTGAAGGTGACAGCATGGGGGCGTCCATAATGCTGGTTTCTTGGGACTACAACTCCCAGCAAGCTGTGCCATGATGTGGAAGTTGTAGCCTCCGGCTGGTGAAGTTACCCCTCTTGAGTTGGATATGGGGGGCATTTAATTTCTGATTGAAAGCAGTTTTGGGGGGTCTGGTTCAGTACCCGCCCCTTTGCTTTACTTTGGGAGTTGTGTTCTCCTTGTAAAAGGGGCAGCGAACACATTTTACCTCCTCGCTCCTTTCGTTAACCCCGATGTGATATATGATATATATGTAATATAGAGTTATTTATATAGCAACAGCAGATTCTGTGGCGCTGTTTCACCAGCACCCTGTGAAACCTATTAATAAAGACGATGTAAAATTAACGTACCGGTAACCGAAGCAGGAGAGGGGAGAGGGTCCTGCTCTTGTGAGCTTACAATCTATTGTTGTACCTTTTATATTTTTTGTATACTATAAATATTAATAATGCTGTTTTTATATTAATTTCTATGTTAATTACAGCCACAGGTTCTAACTTTTTTCCCCATTTTCTGACTGTGTTTTGCAAGGTCCTACCCCATGTATGTGTTTATATAAATATATATGTATAGTATATATTGCATCAGGGTTAACGAAAGTAGCGATGAGGCAAAATGTGTTCGCTGCCCCTTTCTGGGAGAAATATATATATATATATATATATATTTATATGTATATACACACACATTCAGGGGGTTTCCTCTAACAGCGCGTATGTTTCTGTATTGCTGTATTCAATTGGTAGTAAGTTCAGATTAAAACATAGAATCTGCCGGCAGATCGGCCCCATTCGGCCCCCGTCTAATCGCCCGTTTTTCCTGTTGTAAAGACTCAAACCTTAATCAGTCGTTGGTCTCGTCTTAGATTCAGGAGCCGTATGTCTATCCCATGCATGTTTAATACCCTCACTGTATTACCCTCTACCACTTCTGCTGGAAGGCTGTTCCACATCCTCTTTGTAAAGTAAAATGTCCTTACATCCCTTGTAAGATTTCTCCTCTGTGATAAATGTACCTCCTCTCCCCCAAAATCTCTTTTTAAGTGCAGACTTCAGTGTTGAGTAAGGTTATAATCTGGGGCTGGTTTTGGAGGAGTCTTGCCAGTTATCAATGTGAGGCGGCAAATGGCTCAGCTTCCCAGCACGTGGCCCATGTGTTAAAAGGTGTCTTGGGGTTCATGCTGTGACATAAATCTTTATAACTGATTTAAAGGATTTTTCCCCCTCCTCAGGGTCCCCCTCCGCCAGTCGATAATGTGGACCATGCCGAGGATCCGGCTGCTGCTTGCCGGACACTGTTCTACCTGCGTGAAATTGAGGAGCGCTGCGAGCTACGCGTCCGTTCACGGGGCAACCAAGCTGCAGGAGAAAAAGTTAAGAAAGCTGCTCTACCCCATCAAGGACCTGGAGAAGTATCTGAGCCACGACGTCGACCGGACAAACTACAGACTCTTTGATCCCAGCCTCGAGCAGATAATGAAAGCCGAGGAGGTGTTCAGGCCGTCCGGCAAACACGTCATTGATTATTACACCTCGGCTGTCAGGCTGGATCATACACCGGCTCTTATGCAGCCAGAGGTAAGCGGCGACTGACATTTTACCGATCCGGTGTAAATATTTATCGATTCAGTGTATATTATTACATACTGGGGAAAAAAATAGGCATTAACCCCTTCAATCCCAGGGGTTTTTGGTACCTCAAGTCCCAGAGCAATTTTGCTATTTTTGCGCTATGTGGGTTCAGCGATTATTCTCTTTTCCTGTGAATAGTGCACCCATTTAAACTATATTTAGTTTTTTTTCAAGGAGAGGTAGAGCTTTCTTTTGATGTCATAGTTAGATGATTTGCTGCAAATTTAGAATGAGAAATTTAGTAAAAACGAGCAAAAAAAATTTAAAAAACACCTATTTTTTTATATATTTAAATGGGTCACCATGACTTTACAAAACATTCTGTATTATGTTTGCAGGTTTGCTTCATAGGAAGAAGTAACGTCGGCAAGTCATCTTTGATAAAGGCTTTATTTTCACTGGTGCCCGAAATTGAAGTCAGAGTGTCCAAAAATCCTGTAAGTTACGCCATACATCGGTTCCCAGACCCTCTTCTATTCCTGCACTGTGAATTACTCACAAAGAGAGTTCTAGATGTATGTTTCAAATTTCTTAGTGTGAGCATTCATTTTTCTGTCTGGACTTTGGTTTGAGGATACCATGATAAACCGCCTAGTGAGTTGCGCATGAGGGTTCCTATAGAATCTCCTCTCTGGAAGGGACGTGCGTTCCGCTGCCATACATTGTTATTCTAGCCTAGTGCTGCCATGGCGGGTACATTTGCCAGTTTTATAAGGGTAATCCGCTTCTGCTGGATCTAGCCCCAGATCTTCTTGTACAGATCCACCGGATCTATAAGCGGTACAGTTTTGCATTAATTAATTCTGCCATGTATTAATGCATCTATATCTCGCTAATTTAAGGGACCACTAATGTTATATATTCCTGCTGCACCTTTATGCACAATTACAGAACTCACTATACCTCCACACATCTAGAATGCCAAGTAGATCTGTCAGGTGCTAAGTAAATAAATAGAATATACATAGACGATCATTAGACTACACCAATGACATAGATGATTTTGATTTTTTTTCCTCCACAGGGTCACACAAAGAAACTGAACTTTTTCAATGTAGGGAAAGCATTCACCTTGGTGGATATGCCAGGTTATGGTTATCACGCTCCAGCAGACTTCGCTGAAATGGTGGAGGGATATCTCCTACACAGGCAGAAGTAAGTCCAGTCGCGGAGGAAGGTTCACGTTGTTCCTTTAGAAAGCTGTACCCGGAACTGAGAAGCTTTTAGGGACTATGGATGAGAGAGAGAGAGTTTACTACAAACTGCCCGTGTCAGATTACCCTCCCATCACCATGGGGCAACTGGGTTTCAAATCTAACATTAGTGGTCTACTGCAGCCAATGGTGGATTATGAGTTAGGTACACTAGGCACCTGCCTAGGAGACCCCAGTGCTTTAATGGATAATCCATCCCCTACTGCTACATGCAGGGGGGGTGTAGACCCATGTGCCAGGCAGGCAATCATTTGTGTGTGTGTGCACACGTGTGTATGGGACCCTGAAATCTATAGGTTGTCCAATCTTTGACTTCATCACATGAAACTACCATGGCTCTTATTATAAAGCAGACGCTTCGATTGCTTAGTCTGCTGGAAGACATCACGTTGAGCCTCCACACGCTGGACAGTGATATGTAGAGATGGTATACGGGGGTTTCTTCTCTGTGTGTCCCAACGCCACCTCACTATAACTCCTTACATGTTATATGGATGCATAACCGTAGCTTACGTTCCACTAGCAGTACAGACTTTCAGGAGCTCCCCACATGGACAATAGGCGAGTCCACCTGTATCGTCTGCTTCATTGTGAGGAGATCCTGAAGGCACAGTCTAGTCTGTGCGTTGGCTGCATTGTGTATCTCCATCTAAGAAAGTAATAATAAATCCTTATATTGCATGAAAATGTTTGCATTCAGTTTCACATCATAGTTTTTCAGTAATATTATTAATTTATGTTTTTTGGAAAAAATAATATATATTTCAGTTTATTGAAGAAAAAAAAACAATATTCTTCAGATTAGTTAAAGATTAATATCTCATGGATCTTTTTGTACCTAACAGTTTGAAAAGAATATTTCTGCTGCTAGACGGATCAATTGGAATTCAGAAGGCAGATTTGATAGCCGTGGAAATGTGTGAAGAATTTGGAAAACCGTACGTTGTAAGTTTGAAACGACTAAATTAATCAATACTGGTTTTATTTTAGCAAAGCCGAGTAGTTACTGGTATTGTGCACATAACAAAAACGTACGTTAGAAACATGGAAACAAAATTTGCCGGCAGATCGGCCCCATCCGGCCCCCGTCTAGTCCCCCGTTTCTCCTGCTGTAAAGACCTTAATCAGTCGTTGGTCCCGTCTTGGATTCAGGAGCCGTATGTCGATCCCATGCATGTTTAATCACTGATATAAACATTTTATACTGATTTAGAACAAGCTGCCAGTTTACAAACGCAACACAAGCGTGGAGAACTTTGTGACCCATTTGTGTATTATTCACAAAAAAAACTATCTTTTTTTTAAGGCCCTGTTCCACTTGCTTTTTCGTAAGCAAATAATACTTTGCAGATCTGTCCTCTCCTTCTCTCGTCTAAAGCCTTAATCAGATAAAACCAACACAGAAACTGGAGGGAAAAAAGAAAAGTTCTTTTGAGTTTTAATGTTCACAGCCTATCAGTGCCTGCATTTGCATCACATGACTGTTTAACTGTTCCCATCAAATACTTGTTTAAGTAATCCTGTTTCACTACGTTTCGCTTTCTCTGGAGCTCGTGATGACGAAGATAGACAGAGCCCCTGTCGGAGTCTTACTGACAAGACTGCTAGAGACTCAAGAATTTATTGCCAAGAAAACCCATGGATGTTACCCCCAACCCTTCCTGGTCAGGTAAAACACTGGGGCTGGGGAACACGGATCAAGACAAAACTAGAGCAATGTAACCTTGGGCTTTATTCACTAAATAGAGACTTTACAGGAGAGTTGAGTGTTCCGTCTCCTACAGATTGTTACGCATTAAGAAGCGAGCTGCTTCTGCAAGGTATGGGTTAGCCTTGTATAATACGTAAGTCACAGGGGGAAATGTCTTAAAGCTCTCGAATGCTTTACTATACATTGTGAAGGGCCAGTTCAACCCGGTTTTCAGAAGGAAGCTTCCTGGGTTTGGTTCTTTATAATTTGCAGTAGAATCAGGGAGCTGAAACTGCAGACTCCCTCTATAGTGAATAAAAATAAAACAAAAAGCAAATGACAGGTTTTAAAACCTTAATGCATGCAAGGGAGTACTTGGACAGTATTTGGGGGATGCTGCTGGACATATATTTATTTTTTATATAAGTTTAAATAATGCCGCAGTGTCAACCTATGGAAGACATCTTAACTAGAAACTTATTTTGTATATAAACATTCAATAAAAATTGTGTCAAATGAAAGCCTTATGTGCCATAGAAAAGAGAAAATGATTAAGCATAAGGTAAACTACCCAAAAGCCAGGTCCTTGACAAGTTATGTTGGAAGAGTACTTGTCAAAGTGAATATTTTTTTTTCCTCCCCTTTTCAGCTCTGTCCAGTTTGCCGGGGTCCACTTGCTCAGATGCTTCATTGCTCACGTTACGGGGACCCGAACCAGCTGAGTAAACTGCTATTGTAGACCTGAGTACGTCCATATGGCACCCTTCCGATCAAACTGTAAGATTGGGGCCACCTGGCTGTCTTGTGCGTTTTTGCTTAACTGCCCTAAGAACCCCTCTTCGAGGGGCAATCAATAGGAGCCGAGAGGATGCTGAAATATCAAGGCGGTTTCCTGGAAAGCCCAGAAACAGAAGTGTTCACAATTATGGCTAGAAAGTTGTGAAGTGTGATGGGACCGTTTTTTTTTTTTTTTTAAATACATTTATATAGCACCTGCAGATTCTGTGGCGCTGTTACAATGCTCAATACCCTTTTGTAACTGAAGACATTAAACATACTGGTACAGAAGAGGGCTCTGCTCTTACAACCTTATAATCCATTTGGTGGTTGAGGGGGAAGACAGGAGAGAACTGCTTGGCTGGGTATGACAGATGGTTGGCCTTAAGAGGGAAGGTCATATGAGGTAAAGAATAAGCGGGTTATTACTGGAGGATGTACAATTAGAATAAGATGGAGAAAAAGGTCTAGTAGAGGAGTCCTGACAAGCGGTATGGCACAATACCAGCATGGGAATGGGCGACAGCAGTAGAAGGGTCCAGCTTTTGATTGGCTCAATTAACAGGCAGCTGCATATTAGCCATTTGTACGAGTTCTCAATCTGTTATCCGAGCCCCAAGCTACTAGACAGTCACTGATTCCTTATGCTGCCTGTGGCAAGCTATAGAACTGCTGTTTGACTCACACCCAGACTCTCAGCTCATGAAATTCTATGGAAGATTGGACTTCATTAGCATACCTCAAAACATCACATGGCTGTTAATGGCAGCCTTCAGATAAAGGGCATCTATTGGATCAAACTCAGATAAAGCCAGGTTTGTCAATGCCAACATACATTACAATTAAAGGGGGGGGGGAGTAAATTCCATCGAAACATTTAATATTCAGTATCTTATTGAAGCTTCCTTACACCAGCTGGAGGCAACATTGAATCGCACACCATTAGGGTTGATTTTGTTTTATTTCATATAAAAATTATACAGGTGCAAAAAAATTTAAATACTCCTAAAGCCTAGATGGGTTAGAGATGCACTGAAAGCTTATTAGTCAAAAATTATGAATAATTAAGAATTATTGGCAGCTACGATAAACCATATTAAAATGTTTTGGCATACAGCCTTAGATAAAGCTTTTTAAACTACTACTTGAAAATGAAACGCCAGGTCCCCATCAGATGTTCACTATGACTCGATACAGTAATCCTGCTGGGGAGATAATGGAAGGTAAGACCAGTCTCTCTAAAATAACTAGATGGGTAGATTAGACACTTTAAACAAGGACCAAAACCTCAGCGTTGGACACGTTACCATACAAAAATATGCGGACTATGCAGTCGATTGAACCAGCTCATACTGAGGTGGATGGGTCTGCTCTTCCTCCTCTTGGGCATCTTTCTGTTTGCTCACCGGGTGATGGATTTCAATAAAAAGTTCATAGATCAGCACCCCAACCAGTGCTCCTACTAGAGGTCCGATCACCGGCACCCACCACCAGTTATCTCCAGCCCTGGAAGAACACCAGTCATTAGTGAATACCCTGAGGGAGCAGATATAATCTAAACATGTTGATTTCACCATTATGGTATCAAGGCATCAAGCAAGCTTTCCATCCACTCCTATATATTCTTTACCTGAACACATCAAGACCCCAGCCAGCCATAGCCGTGAAGATGCGAGGAGATAGGTCCCGGGCAGGATTTATGGGGTAACCACAGTTGAAGCCCATTGACAAGCCGACCAGTAACACAGATATTCCAATTATGAAGGGCTGAATACTACGAGGAGGCGCATTGTTTTCTTCATCCAGTATGGCCAGAATAGCGATCATCAGGGCCGCTGTAGCAATCACCTGTGGACGGACGACAATTTGTGTCTGCGTTTATACAATCGGTGCGGAGGTTTAAACGCTGTCCTTACCTGGTCTGTAAATCCATTGATCGCACTCAGATGTTCTGAAGGGTATGAAGCAAATATACCAGCTGTGGCCTGAGATCCAGTCACTGTGAAATTCCCACCGCTGTACACATACAGGGCATCTAAAAACAGACGTTTCGGGAGAATTGCTTTAGTGAATGCGCCGTGATCAAGTCATCTACATGCGCCGTTAGATTTAAACTCCTGTCGCCATATTTTGATTCACATTTAGAAATCTACTGCAACAAGCCGTTAAGCTTGAAGTTTCATTAAACTCAATGTTTGCAAATTTGTGGATCAGGATTGATCCACTCACACAAGTTGACAATACAAGTCATTGAAGCCGCCTTGTAAGTTTGTAGAACGATTACAATGCATTAAAGAATTGGATCTCCCCCTCCCCCATCCAAGTTTAGGATGGTCACTTAATACACTTGGATGTAAATCCAGCACCAGCATTAAGGTTGTATTTCAGTGTGGGAAACCCAATGGCCTCAAAGTTGGACGTCACAGATGTAGCTTCCAACTGTTGGCCATTTCTTCCACGATCACGGAATACATTCTGTTTTGTAAACAAATTTCGCTTACGTGGCAAAACACAGACACCTTGCAATGTTGACCAGTGTGTGGATCTGGCACCAGCTTCAAACCAAAGACCTTACCGTAGTACAAGGCAAAGACCAATGCGGCTCCAAAGAACGCTCCTAGGAACTGAGCCAACCAGTAGACCAACATAAGTCTCCCACTCAGCTTCCTCAGACAGTACATTGAGAGAGACACGGCAGGGTTCAGATGGGCACCTGTAAGGCAGAACACGCATAGAGCATCGATGTGGTATAATTGGTAGCAGATCCAACACATAAAAGGTAAGAGTCCCCCATGACTAAGCAGCTACAGTAGGTGCTATCCCCAGGGGGGCAAATGCAAGGAACCCAACCAATCACATGGTCAACCTCTGCATGTCACAGGTGTAAGAATGTTAAATGTGGGGCTCTATTTTCCTTTAGAACATCAGCAACCTTCAGTGACTTATAAGGGAGACTTGTCTGCTGGTGATACAGACATGAGGTTCCATGAAAACCAGGACCAACCTCCATATCCCAAGACATCACCAGATTATGGTCTTAATTACAACATGCAGATGACACCGATTTTGCCATAAGCCACCTTTTTATTATTAGGGTTGCAGGAGGTAGCATGTATTAAAACGTACCCGATACTCCGGCACACACATAGGCTCCAGCAGTGACAGCGAAGCCGAACGCCATGTTCACACTCAGGAACTGGGCTTTGGCGAAACCACTCAACTCCATCTGAGCCACAGACCCACAGCCAAACAGCTAGAAGCAAACAGCGTTATTCTGAGTATATACACATTAACGATACACAGCATTGCCCTCTAAACAGACCCGCGGCAGTGCTGGCCAGTATTACTGGCCCCAGTCCATACAGTAGCCCCGTGTTGATTCTAACCCAGCTTCTGAGGTTTTAATGGCACGCTTCCGCCACGTTAAGTAGGATTCCATCACGACAAGATACGTTGCACCAAAGCAAAACAGACTCCTGGAGCTTCACCCGATTTAAATGCAAGCAGCTAGTGCCAGCAGCACCTCATGATCACCAGTCCATTCCCCAACATACACACCTGTTCTGATCCACATACATAGGAATACTAGAACAGGTTTATCAGGGCAATATATTTTTTTAGAAACACAAAAAATAAGGGAAGCATTTTGGATAAATCTGCCTTTAAGTGTCGCAAAAAGGCTTGATACAAACACATTGCAATTGTTTAAGATACAAAGTTTTAACACAACCCATAGACCTGCACAGGTGCACAAAAATAGTGATTCTTATACAAAAAAAATAGAGAATAACAAAAATAAAATACTTACAATTAAAATAAGCGTCCCCAGGAACTCAGCCAGCCCGCATCGCACATAAAGGTTTTCAGTCCGCAACTTAAGCTTCAGCTTTTTCAGCAGCATGACACGAGCCTCCATACCGACCGAGAGCCTCTAATCCACTGGCCACAGCCTCCCAAACACAATGAGCCCAGCAAAGCCACATCAAGCTCCCCGCCAGCCGCTGCATTTTATTGCTGGGACTGCTGATTAGGATCATTCACAGAACCTGATTCAATCAACTGGGTACTGATATGGGAGAGATGTTCATTTAACTATTTAATTCCAGGACATTCATGCTCCAGAAACCATTGACATCACAGATGTAATAACTAAATTAAGTTATTAACCGCTTCATGGCCAAGGGTATTTCACGTTCTATGTTTGACCGTTATTTCACTTTTTCATGTTTTTTTTTTTACCCACACAAGTTAAATATTTATATATATTTATTTTTTGTCTCTATATCTATCAATATAATATTTATATCCAATATATCCTATTTATTAATGATAAAATACTAAAAAAAACATTTTAGCTAGGACTTATGTACTATTGCAGGGCAAACGCTAACACAAGTTTAGCAATCCCCCAAATGCATGATTATCTTTATGTTTTGGGGGATCAAAACACCTCCTTACATACTACATCAATACTTATTTTTAAAACTTTGGGGTTGGGGGCAGGGAAGAGAGGTATTTCAACACTTTTTTGCTACATCATTTTTCTTTCTGTTTCTGCAATGTTTTTATTCTATTTTTTTTATTTTTTTTGTGTTGGGTGGGTATGAGCGGCAGTGGAGTTTATTCATCTCTCTGTGTATGCTCATGCAGTTGCAGTGATACCCACAGGGGCGTACCTAGACTATTTGGCACCAGAGGTGGATCCTGTATGTGCCCCCCCCCACACACACACACACAAAAAAAATAATTTCACAAATAAGCTTAAATAAATAACATTTAGTGATCAGGTATGGTACAGCATAACTCCTGTCACTATAAACTGAGCCAGACATTGACGGTAGTGCAGCATAACCTCTATCGCTATACGCTAAGCCAGACTTTGCCTGTGCTACCTCTGCCCCTGAAACAGCCTGCCTGTGCTACCTCTTCCCTTAAAACAGCCTGCCTGTGCCACCTCTGCCCCTGAAACAGCCTGCCTGTGCCACCTCTGCCCCTGAAACAGCCTGCCTGTGCCACCTCTGCCCCTGAAACAGCCTGCCTGTGCCACCTCTGCCCCTGAAACAGTCTGCCTGTGCCACCTCTGCCCTTAAAAAATAGTTTTCTCACACAGTGTACAGGCGCCAAATTTTGGGGTATTTGCCTTTTAATGATAGATTTGTGGCCATGAATTTGCGAGAAACATCCTGATAACCAGGCTTATATCACAGTGAAGTGTGCCCTTAGATGCGTTGGGATTCCTGGATGCTTCTAAGTATGCGGGTTAGTTAAATTTCACCTCCCCTTGTTAGGAATGGTTTGTTCCCCGATGCGGAGGAAAGTCTCCCTCTCCCTAAATTGGTCTGCTCCAGGTGCGTTTCCTGCCTGAGCAGGGAGTGCTTCCTCAAACAGTGTGTGTCTGTGTCTCAGGCAATAGAGTGACTGTTGCTTGCTTGTTTAGTGTCCAGCTGTGAGTGTCAGAGCACTCTGTTCTTTAGAATCCTCCATTCAGTTTTAGTGTGTGCTTAGGCAGGGAGAGATTAGAAGGTGACAAGATGTATACTTGTTCTTGGGGTTCATTTCTGTGGACAATTGGTATTGTTATTGATGAGGATGGTTATATCATTTTGGTTCAAACAAAAATGTCCAAGGGAGGAAGTATCGAGTATCACAGCATCAGCCGTTACATGCAGATTGAGCTCTTTGTTTGTCAATCAGTTTAATTAGGAGATATTTAGGTTACAAATTCACTTTATCAAAGTTGAGCTCTGTGTGTTAATGTGGCATAATTAGCATAATCCAATCAATTTCCTGTCCTGGCATTCTTTTTATTCTTAAAAGGCTGCCAGATCCAATCAACAACAATCAGCAACAATTAACAATAGAGGACATATATACACATATACGCATATATTTCGTGTATTGCTTCCGGTCAAGGGCTCCTCACGCCTGCATTGGCTGTTTAGTGGTTTAATTAAAGGGGCTGGCCCCTTACAAACTTGTATAATTTAATTGGCGAATGAAATGCCTCATCATTCGTGATTATTTCAGAAACATTGACTTTTATTAATAAACATACAGAAACAGAGGTTATCTTTGGTGTATATTCAAGTTAACAAGGCTGTCCCATGAAGACTACACATTTCAGTGCGCCCCTCTTTGGTCACCGACTGAACCAATAAGTCATTTAAGCATTTAATTCATTAATATAAAAAATAACTTCAGCCACCAAATGAATATTATAAGGCATAAGATAAAATAACTGCAGAATTGGAATAACCTTTAGGGGATTTCTCCAATGCATTCAAATAGCATTTACTTAGAAATTCATTTTTCATCTTTGGTTAGAATACCCCAACTTTAAACATATGAAGTGGGCTCATCTAGTCTCCCCGTTTCTCCTTGATTTAAGTTCTTCATCGTAACCTTCAAGATACCAAATAGCATTAAATATTATAAAGCTAATTCCGTGGGCTTTGGAATACCTTAGTCGCCAAATGCGTATATTAACATTTATTAAATAAATACCATGTTGCCTGATACCCACATTCTTAAAATATTTCTTTATAAAACAGCCAAAAATAAAAAAAAATTAGCATCAGGACTGGCCTTGGGTAAATTTGAGGGAATAGGTAATATTAGCTGAAAGCTTTCCGACACAAGGAAGTGACATCATATACTGTAATAGTTCCTGGATTTTGTGTTGAGGGTGTACTCTGATGATGTCATAAAATAGTACGTATTAATTTGCTAAGGCAGCTGTTGGCTTGGCTTCCTGTTGGATGGAGCCTTGTTGATCCATAGAGGAGTTTCAATCCAAGGGCCAGACCTGATTAGCATATCGGTTCCAGATACATATTAAATTCTAGAAAACAATAGCGACCCATTTGACACCGTGAATATTTAATAAATGTTTTACTGATTTTTTTCCGATAAAATAAGTCTCTTGAATTTGCTGATGGGAGGCCGAACCCGGGAAACGAGCGTCTAAACATGTCTCGCTACTCTGGGCAAGCTCCTGGAGAAGGGCATTGCCCGGTGATCACGACTCGGGCTTCTCGGGGGGTGAGAGGCTGACCACAACTAGGGGATGAAGAACGCTAGCAGAACCAGGGTACAGAAGAGACAATCTGTTGGGGGGAAAAAAAAAACAAAATGAGAAAATAGTTATATTTTGAAGACATTCTGAATAGAACATCACATTTAGAATTTTGTCCTCGGCAATATCATTCATCAATAAAGCTTAAAATGTACAGCGCTACGGAATTTGATGGCGCTATAAAAAACAATAAATAATAATAATAATACTGTTTATCTATGGATTCAATTTTTTATATATATAGACATGTAACATTTTAAGGTATTCTTAATTTCATGTAAAACCCTTAATGATCAGGGATATTTTCATTTTTTTTCCTCCAACCTGATTTTCTTTCTTTCTCATTTAGTGTGGCCGCAAATTATATATTATTTTCCGGACAATGAGCACTTTAGTTAAGAACCCATATTTATTCATAGAACGCAATATTTATTAGTTTTTCTGCCGCGTCCTAGATTGTAAGCTCCTTTGACCAGCCCCCCCCTTACCTTTTGAGTCTGTAAGACAAAATTGTTATGTTATGCACTACTTATGTACTCTTTACATATTGTACAGCGCTGCGCAATATGATGATGCTATAAAAAAATGTATGTGCTGCGGGCATTTTAGACCACTGACCCAAACCACCTTCTATTTTTGCACCAGTCCGGCACAAATATGGCAATATCCGCTCTGTTAGTTCTTTGGTAAACCATGAGATTGCATAAGTATTGAAACATTATAAGGGGCCGACCTGCGAGGTTTCTTTTTCAACCAGAAAGGCCAAGTTGATCCTGTATAATACATAGTTAAATTGATGAAAAGTCATTTAAATCTCAAAGAGATTAAAAAAAGCGAACACCAAAAGACATAAGAGTAATTGGGGAACATGATAGACTTATTGTTCTCCGCCCCTGTCCACCATGCCTGAAGTAAAGAAGACCAAGGGTAAGAAGGTGGCACTGGCCCTTTCCATAGTGAAGAAGGCAGAGGCCAAGAAAGTGGTGAACCCTCTTCTTGTGAAGGGGCCAAACAACCATGGCAAGACATCAGCCCAAGAGGGATCTGACTCTGACATCTGAATGTCTTAAGATTCCACCTTCAATCAACTAGATCGCCCAGGCTCTAGACCACCAGACAGCCACTCAGCTCTTTAAGCTGGGTCACAACCACAGACCTGAAACCAAGCAGGAGAAATAGAAAAAGCTGTTTGTAGGTGTCCACAGTGCAGTTGTCAACAGTGTCACCACTCTGGTGGAGAACAAGAAGGCCCAACTTGTTGTGACTGCACAAGATGTGGGTCCCATTGAGCTGGTTGTCTTCTTGCCTCCTTTGTGCCATAAAATGGGCATCATCCAGGACAAGACTAGACTGGGCCATCTGTTGCGCTGGAAGACCTGCACCAGTATTGCATTCACACAAGTCAACCGTGAGAACAAGGGAGCCCTCGTTAACCTGGCGGAAGCTGTCAAAACCAACTACAATGACAGATAAGATGAGATCAACGGGGTGGTGGAATCTTGGGTCCCAAGTCAGTTGCCCGCACTGCCAAGCTTGAGAAGCTTGCCACAAACCTGGGTCACATGTCCTCTTTGTTCTGTACATAAATAATAAAAACTTTTAAAAACCAAAAAAAGGTTCTAAAAAAATAAATAATAGGCCTTAAGCATAACGCGCAATTTAGTCACCAAATGATCTCTGAACTTTATATCTGAAATGTACCGGCTGACGCACCCTGAAGCCCGGCTTCCCCAATACGCTGACCACAGCAAATACCTTCCTTCTTTCTGAACAGCTCTAGGGGGATGTGCGTTAAAATCCTAGAGAAAGCCGGGACACAATTGGGCTGTATAGAACCAGATTACGGAAGCCTTGTTACTGTTTAATCTTGTCGCTTCCTATCAATAACATCTGTTGAATGATGCGCATGTTGACATCTGCTTGTCATGTACCGGCGCTCCGTACTGGAAAAAAAAGATAATTGTCTACGGTTCTCTCGGGGAGAGTTTTGGTTTCTGGATTTGCATTTGGGAAAGAAATCATAAAATATATAAAATATTCAGATGCAACCAATGATGGCGTAAATAAAAATACACTCCGAATGGTAGGGTCCGGATGTTCCAAGTATTTTCCTCCTACGAACAAAGGAAGGTCCTTTTAAACGTTCTATTGCAACAACCTAACAGAGCCTGTGTTTGTGTCACATGATAATTAAACTTTCCCTGAAAAATTATGAATGAATGTATTGTATTGTATGAATGAATGAAGTGATGCATTCTGCCACATAACACATAGTATAATTCACCCCATTAGCCAAAGAAGATTTGAGTGGAGGCAGCCATGGTACTCGCCCTGGTGGGTACTGGGCAAGACTTTTAATAGTAGACGCCTGACTCTTTAACGGTGTGGGCAGTTTGTACGCTAATGACAATCATGCTGCTGTGACAAAATGCATGTGATCTCTGTGATTGGTGATGACGGAATCACATGACTATGGCCTGCTCCCATTGGTTCCCTTGGGTACCTGCATTTAGCGTTTTGCACTGGAGCGTGCATTACTACTTTATGTTCCACGCCGCCATAGTAGAAGTTAAATCAAACCCACAATCCTCATGATGGCATGAAGAGCTCTGAAGACACAAAGGGTTAAAACTATCCATATTAAAAGAAAAAAAAAACAAAGCTCAACGCAAACCAATATTTCCAACAACAACAAAAAACAATTGATATTGGGTCATAGGTAGCCTTCCGGTGCGCCCTACTAGAAAAACCCAATTTCTTATGATTTAATATTTAAAAATACAACGAATACAGTAAGTAGCTAGTCTTTATTAATTACAATGGATAATTTTACTTACCTCAAGTTAAAAGCTCACAGCCATCCATAGGAAGGATGAACGATCTCCCCAGATGGAGCCAAAAAGACAAGGAAAGACAGAGTGATTAGAGACAACACGTAACTCAATGTCTGCCGTGACACTCTTACACAAAAATGGCCTTTCCTACCTGGCCGGGGGCAGAACGTGGAGTTTATCTGGTAAACAAGTCATGTTTTAGGGGTAAATTGAGGTGTTTAATCCTCTTTTAAATCCTTAGAGTCTATTGGGACTAAGCTTTCATCCACTGCCATTCAATAACAAAAAAGGTTTCCCAACACATTACACCAATACTGGGTTCCTCGCTTCTTCTGCACACAGCGAAGTCTCATGGTATAACCTGGGCATCTAGGCTGGTATCTGCACACATGTCCTCCAATACGCAGCCAAAGTCCCGTTATCAAAAAATGTTTCATTACACGCATATACATGTATGTATGTATGGTCTTCATATTATGGGGATCACCTAACCTTATTCTACTTAGTAGGGTAATTCTACCATTTTTCTACCATTGGTTTCAATGTACCTTCCAAAAATAAAAATAAAAAGATTACGCAGCTTTTCCCAATACATTACGACATGCAACGGAAGTGTCTTTAAGGTTCTTACCTACTCATTGGCTGGCATGTATGCCTTTCTGCCCTTTTTCTAAGTCAATGTAAACATAAAAGTCTGCCAGCACCCACGCCTGTTGCTTTTTTTTTTTGTAAACATTTCTAAATCCGCAATCAAATAGCCGTCTCCCTAAATCCGAGTGTAGCAACAGGCTTCACAATACAAACAGATATATTTCTTCACCTAATTGTTTTCGATGAGAAGACACATTTAGGGTTTTTAAACCTTCCGCAACTTGTAAAAGAAATATTGTAAATGGGGTCCACCCACAACTAGTGTAAACTCTACACTTAATTTTTTGTTAACTTTTTTTTTTTACTTTTTTTTTTTAACACGAAAAAGTATGGCGTTTGTCTGCCTATACCTTTTTTTTTGTTTCTATATTTCTTTTTTTTTCCTTTTGGGCTGCATTACATTGACAGTGAACTCAACTGGAAGTAACATCAGGATTCCGGAGGACAATTACAGCCACTGAGAAGAAAAAAATGTTTTGGTAACAATATTAATTTAACAAAAACAACACACTCTTCTCCGACGGAGAAGAACACAAACTCCTTTGGATTAAGAACATTTTTTTTTGGGGGGGGGCTTGGAGTTATTACAAAATGATCATTAATTTCCAACATTAATTTAGAGGATCAAAATGACAAAGATGGCTTTTCTTAAAATAAAAATATTTGCTAAAAACAAAGTTTATCAACTGATTAGTGTAATTTTTTCCGGTCTTTGTATTTGGTCCTAGAATAGATCTGATTTTTAGAGCTAGATCGATAAGAAATCCAGTAAAATGTCGTACTGTAAACATTAGCTAATTAACAGTAAAGCTTATGATTATCTTTACATTGATCTGTAATAAATGTTTATCATCTTGTTTATCTAAATCGTTCCAGAGGGTGGACCCTCAAACCATCCAGGTTATCGAGATCCGCTCACACAAGCAACAAATCATTCATGAACTCTGAAACTGCCCATTCCAATTTTGTACCCCAATGAGGAGATCCGGATATCCTGCGTTACTGGGGACCCCAAAACTACATTTAAAAAAAATAATAATAATGTGTTAAAAGGACTATTTAAAGCCCATCGCTATAACTAGTATGGATATTTTCCAAGGGATTGAGTGAAGCTGCTTCTCGATTTTATTATTTAAAACAACTGTACTTTTGATATATTAAACATGATAAGAATTAACCCTTTTCGTTCCCTACAAATCATATACGTAACTGTAGTGTAAAAATGTTTACATGATTTTATCCAAGTACAGGGGTCCTGAAGAATAGCCTGTACGAATGTACCTGTGTAGACCTCTCCTCAACTCAATATCCTATATGGTTTAGCCTGTTTTGTGTGCCTCGCACCTCCTTATAGTCATCAAGATGTCAATGAATTGCTTCATACTGTTAAATCATCCGACCGGGCTCTGCTGCTTGCTTTACTTAATCTACTCAAAGATCTGGAATCTGGAATTAATTCGACACATAGCAGTGGCACGTCAGGGCCTGGAGGCTCTGGATCGGAAACACCTGATTCTAAGGGCATAGGTTCTGGAAAACCATGCTCAGGGCCAGTGTGATCAGAGAAAGCCCTGGATGGAGCATGCTCGCATGGGATCTGCTCAGAAATGGGCTGAAATGGGGCTGTTGGTGAGGACACGTGTTCAGTAGGAATCGTTTCTGGGGGTGGAAGGTCAGAAGAACTGTCTAACTGCTCAGGAACTGACTGCGTTTGAGATGGTATTGGGTCAAATGGTGCATGTTCAGAGGTTGCCCGTGAGGATGCTCGTTCTGAGGGTGCATGATCAGAGGCAGCACGGGAAACTGCTCGCTCAGAAGGCGCATGCTCAGAGGCAGCACGAGAAGGAGCTCGCTCTGTGGGTGCATGCTCAGAGGCAGCACGAGAAGGAGCTCGCTCAGAGGGCACTTGCTCAGAGGCAGCACGAGAGGGAGCTCGCTCAGAGGGAGCTCGCTCTGAAGGGGCATGTTCAGAGACAGCACGGGAGAGTGCTCGCTCAGAAGGCGCTCTTTCAGAGAGGGCATTATTGGAAGGTGCTCTGAGGGAAGGCGCACGCTCGGAGGGAGCTCTTTCTGAAGCTGCGTGGTCAGAAACAGCACGAGACATTGCTCTTTCAGAAAGTGCACGGTCAGAGGGTGCACGCACCGAAGGAGCCCTCACTGAGGGGGCACGCTCAGAAGGAGCTTGCTCTAGGGTCTCAGCCACTTGCACTTTCACCACCTCTTGTTCTTCAGCTTGCCGATAGGATGGCAGGGTTTCATCGTAAGCCTTGGAGATGTCTTCCAAGAAGCCCGTGCTGCTTTTCTCATAACCATTAAAGTGGGTAGGGAGCGGGCTTGCTTCTAATCCCACCTCAGTCATTGGATAGAAATGGGAGACAGCCTTTTCTTCTTCCAACAACTTGTAGCCTTTAGACTTTGGAATGGAAGAGATGGCTATGGAGTGTAGGGGCTTTTCAGTAACTTCTCCCAGCAGCTGATGCGGTTGATGATCAATTGCCCGCCCGAACGCTAGGCGGATCTTTTTCCAACCCAAGTGGCTGATCTCCACCACGTTCAAAAAAAGCGAGACCGCAGCCACAGCTAACATGAACATGATAAACACAGTTTTCTCAGTCGGTCTGGACACAAAGCAGTCCACTATATTTGGGCAAGGCCACCGGCTGCATCGGTACAGGGGAAGGATCCTGAAACCATAGAGGAAATACTGGCCTACCACAAATCCCACTTCGAAAAGGGTTTTGAAGATAATGTGGCAGATGTAGGTTCTCAGCAGTGTTCCTTCCAAGCGAAACTTCTTTGTACCCTTGGTACTGGTTTCTTTCGTGGTTCGGATGCTCCCTTGGTCAGGGGCAAGAGGCAACCTTTCTTCATTCATTTCCTGCTGCCTACTCATTTCCGCCTCTTCTCTTTCCTTTCGCTTCTCCTCCATTCGTACGTGGTGCACGGCATGCCCCACGTACACCAGCGACGGCGTGGAGACAAAGATAATCTGCAGGACCCACAGCCTGATGTGGGACAGAGGGAAAGCCTCATCGTAGCAGACATTTTCACAACCGGGCTGCTGGGTGTTGCATACAAAGTCGGACTGTTCATCGCCCCAAACAAACTCTGCGGCCGTTCCTAGGATAAGGATGCGAAAGATGAACAGGACCGTGAGCCACACTCTACCGATCACAGTAGAATGTTCATTCACCTCCTCCAAAATATTCCCCAAGAAGCTCCAGTCTCCCATCGTTTACAATCTGTAACAGAAAAAGTGATGTCAGTCCACGTAGAACAAGTTTACAATTGTGAAAAAAACATTATAAAAACATCAAAATGACAGACATAGTCCTCACGTGACATTTTCAGAAGGATCTTTCCTTACCGTAACATATTTATAAATTGTAAAAATATTTTCTATAGCCAAATAATAATTATAAATTATGAATTTAGGTCGGAAAAAAAAGTTGAACCTCCCTCCGTCCGCTAAAAGGGAGCAAAAAATCCTTCTTCACTCCAAAATAGCCTCTCATTGGTGCAACAAGCTATGGTCAATCATGTCCTTATAACCAATTATATTACTTTGTATTTTGATTTGCCCCGAAATGATCAAATAAAATTATTAAAATTATTTTGCCAGTTTCACGCATCATATGCATAAGTAATCATTAGTAATCATCTTTGATACTCTGCAAAAAAGTGCTTTTAACTTAACCCCTTAAGGACAATGGGCGGTCCCTAAACCCATTGAAAACAATGCATTTTGAGCCCGTACATGTACGGGCTTTGTCATTAAGGGGTTAAATAAACACATCCATTTTCATGAAATTCTTAAAACTAGTACATAAATGTTTAATTACATTATTCAGAAACAAAGTCTAGCCAATTGCATAAAAAGCTTTGTAAAATTTTCATACAAATTAAATGGTCAAGAAACTTCAAGTCACAGCCAAAAAAAAAAACAATAAAATACGTAAATATTAAAATTAAAAAAATTCAAATATCTCTTGCCATCATGACGTTAAAAAGACAAAGAAAAACATATCTCTACAGACAAACAATGATCGGGTGTTGGTTAAACTATTTTTGTCTTTTCCAGAAAAAATCATTGGAATTTAGTACTAAATTTGACCGGTAAATTCTAGAAGGAAAAATACTTTCCAGAAGGAAAAAAGAATTCCATTGAATTTGGTGCTAAATTTAAATAGTAAATTCAAGAAGGAAAAATTAATTTCAGAAAGAAAAAATATTTTGAACTTAGTGCTAAACTTAAGCAGTAACTTCAAATAGGAAAAATTATTTCCCGAAACAAAAAAATATTTGGAATTTACTGCTAAACTTAAACAGTAAATTCGAGAAGGAAAAATGATTTACAGGAAGAAAAAAATATTGTAAATTTGGTGCTAAACTTAAACAGTAAATTCGAATGGGAAAAATTATTACCCGAAACAAAAAAATATTTGGAATTTAGTGCTAAATTTAAACATTAATTTAAAAAATGTATTTGAATTCGGTACAAAATAAAGAGCAAATTCTACTATTTGGCGCCCAGGTCCTATTTGACCAAATCTTTGTAACATAAATGATCCACACTATTGTTGACTGTGGTTCTTCTAAAAAAAAAAACAACTGTTCTGAAGCATTCTAAATCCTAAAAACCATGAAACTAGAAAATGTTTGCTGCCTGGTTTCCAAAAAATATCTAAAAAAAAAAAAGTCAGAAGAAGAGATGTGAAGGTAAAAGTAAAAAGTGGGCAACTTGCCACAGTCAAAGCTCCGCCGGAGAATGCGTCCCCTTCTCTTGGCACCCCGCTGTCCAAACTGAACTTTTGTCTCTGCTTTTTCCTACCTAAAGTCCCGAAGTTATCGCATGAGCGAGCAGATGTGACTCTATTGACCCTGATGGGTGGGTTTTAGCGTCCAGCAATATTTAAGCTCTGAGCCAGACGGTCTTTATGAAAGGGCGACAATTGGTGACGCTCGAAACAATAGACAAGAAAGAGGCCGAGCGTTGTGAAACGGGAACGCATGTGATATGAACAAAAACTTTTGAGTCCAAATTTAGATTCCAAAAAGTAACGTAAAGATGAACGTTTTTCCTATGTTTTTTTATTGCTAATTATTAAATAATAATCATTAAGTCGAGCTTCATCTCATTTTGTCTTATAATTGTTTGTGGCGTTGGCTATACTTAAAAAAAATCGAGAACGTATAAGTAACAAACCTCAATCTTCACGGTTTTATTCCATAAACTCTTAAATCAAGTTGGTAAATACGCACGTCGTTCATTCCTAATTACCTCTGAATGCTCACGCCTTTCCCAGAAATAATTATTTTATAAATATTTAAATTAATGGTTCAATCATATAAAACTGATAGGAAACATTGATATTCTGTTGCCACAGAAACAGAAAAAGCTACTTATGGGCTGCAATTTTTTGGGTTTTTTTGTGAAATATCTTATTTTATAGAGTTTGTGGCATTTTTTCGTCGTTGTTCGTCATTTTGCATCAAATTTTTTAGTTTTCAGTGCCATGTTTACTAGAGATTCCCAAATAGAGCAGCCTATGGTTTATATTGTTTTATTAATTCATATGAATAAATTTTAATTAAATATTAATTATAATAATATTAATTATTATTATTAATTCCATTGTGTTAATACGTTTTCAGCTTGATGGAAGTTTGTCCTTAAAGTTGTTTACAAATAAAGTTATTTTGAAATGTTGACATTCTGGCAAACCCCTTGATCAACACATTGCCTGACAGAATCAAGCGCTAAATAAGTGTATCGCTAGGCAATTAGAAATTAAACAAGAAAGACATATTTTTGGAAAATAATGAGGCTTGAAAACATATAATTTCATCGTACTCACTAATGCTCCCTTTCCACCGCGAGCGCCCGGCTTTGTTCGGTTCACTTTGGGCTGCTGTTGCTAGTAATATTTCTTGCTGACGCAGCTGGAACGCTGTAGAGACAGGACCGTCGGTGGCGGGTGATCATGTTAACCGGAGAGATTTTGGGATAGAGTCTGTGTGAGCTGAAAAATTCCATAGCGGGGGGGGATTAACCCTTTCCGGCTACAAAACATACTGTAGCAATTTCATCTTCTCTTCTATCTTCTATTTTCTGTCTTCTACCTGAACTGTCTCAAATTACTGGTCTGGGAGCCAAGGGAAAGATAATTTATATAAAACACTGCTTAAAAAGGATGGACAACTACTGCAGGTAGTTTGTGTTAATGTCTGGTGTTAGTGTGTGTCAGCATATAGGGTGAGTGTGTGTGTAGGTTAGCTTGTGGTGTTAGCGTGAGTGTTTGTGTTAGCGTTTAGTGTGAGTGTGTGTGTTCGTATATGGTGTTACAGTGTCAAGGTTAGTGGCAGCTGGGAGAGAAGAAAAGAGGGACTGTGCGACATGAGCTGAAAATGTGTGTGTGTGTGTGTATGTGTGTATATGTGCATGTTTGGTGTTAGAGTAAGTGATAGTGAGCAAGTCTTTATGTACCAGGGAGACCCAATAAATACTACATACCACTAACCCTAGGCTCACCCCTGAGGCACGGGCTGCAGAAAGCTTATAATCTATTGGGAAATGGTACAGGCTGCGGGAAAAGTAATAAAAGAGAGTAATTCACAATGCTGAATATATTTTTAGTATTCATAAAACAAATGGAGAATATAACCAGAACATCAGATGCGTAATTTAAGGGTTTGATTGAAAATGCGATACTAGCTATGATTAAGTGACAGCTTTCTACCACAAACTTTATGCAATACAGTACATTGGTCGTAATGGAGTGAATGGTGGGAAGACGCTCAGTCTCTCTAGTTGTGGGATGGTTAGGACAGGCTGCGTCTGCGTGTGTGTTGTATGTGCTGGGTAGCAGAGCATGTTATTTTAACGCGAGGCTTCAGAAGCATCTAAAATGTGGAGCTTTGAATGTCGGGTGGATTTCCAGCAGAGACATGATGTCAGGGCGAAGCATGATACCCCCATTGACCGGAGGAGGTCATGCATGAGGACAGACTGAGCCAATTATGTAAAGCCTGACCCAGGATAATTGGGCTCCGTCCTCTAACAAAGTTATCTCCTCTTTATCTGCTTATCCAAAAAAGTGTTGCTCACTTCCCGTTCTTGGCTTTTGTGCTGAATGTGCAGGACGTAACATTTGATAGAGGGCGGCCATGCGCCAACCTCTTCCCTCGGTGCAGCCAACTGGTTGCATGTGCGCTTTGTTTTAGGAGGTTGTAAATGGGTTTAAAGGGACTACGAGCCTGAGATGTGGCTCGTAAACGGATCTGGTGGCTTCCTCCTGGCTTTAGTTAAGAGCTCCATTGACTGCGAGAGCGAGCGGCTGTAGCCTGCAGACTGACATTGAGAACACGTGTTCATGCAGGCCAACGACACAACGTCACGGGCTTATGTTACTATTCTGATAATAGATTCTTCATAATTGATGCATTATTTATTAAAATGTAGTGTACTCGCACTCATTTATAATGTTAGAAGCATAATAATATACATTATATTAAAGTTAGCCACAGCCATATGATGACTTTTATTAACTATATTTGCCCTTTGTGCTTGGTTTTGTTTTTTGTAGTAAAGGATACCGTACGCGTTATGTTCAAGGTCAAGCAGGCGTCTAACAGTGAGTGACAAGTTCAAGATCACTTTCGCTGTGCTTTATGTGATGATGTAAATCATGTTATGACTAGGGCTGCAACTAACGATTATTTTAATAATCGATTAGTTGGCCGATTATTTTTTCGATTAATCGATTAATCGGATAAAAAAAATGTAAATTTTTCATTTATTTAGTATAATTTACTAAACAAATGATGTTAAATACAAACAGCAGAATAAAAAAACTTTGATAATACATTTCTTGTCTTTATTTCCCAACCAGCCCCCCAATATATGCACATTTGAGCCCAGGCTTGCTACGCTGCCTCCCAGACATGCCATGCTGCCCCCCCACATATGCCACGCTGCCTACCACAGCACTCTACGCTGCCTCCCACATCTGCCACCCACGCTGCCTCCCACATCTGCCACTCCACGCTGCCTCCCACATATGCCACTCCACGCTGCCTCCCACATCTGCCACGCCACGCTGCCTCCCACATCTGCCACGCCACGCTGCCTCCCACATCTGCCACTCCACTCTACCCCCCACATGCCACTGTGCCTGATACGCCTTATACCCCCTGAAACACCACTCCATCCTCCCCAGACATGCCACCCTGCCCTCCCCACATATGCCACGCCATGCTGCCTCCCACATCTGCCACTCCACAATGCCTCCCACATCTGCCACGCCACGCTGCCTCCCACATCTGCCACTCCACGCTGCCTCCCACATCTGCCACTGTGCCTGATACGCCTTATATCTCCTGATACCCCACTCCATCCTCCCCAGACATGCCACCCTGCCTCCCAGACATGCCACTTCTCTACCCCCAGATATGCCTTATACACCCTGATACACCACTCCGTCCTCCCCAGACATGCCACACTGCCCTCCCCACATATGCCTTATATACTGTATATGCCTTATACCCCCAGATATGTCACTTCACTGCCCCCAGGATTTAGATTCCCCTAAATTAACCCTAAACTCCCCATTAACCATAACTGCCCCTAAATTAACCCTTAACACCCCCTTAACCACAGCATCCCCTAAATTAACCCTAAAGACCCAATCAACCACAGCATCCCCTAAATTAACCCTAAACACACCATTAACCACAACTGCCTCAAATTAACCCCAAACACCCCATTAACCACAGCTGCTCCTAAATTAACCCTAAACACCCTATTAACATAACTGCCCCTAAATTAACCCTAAACACCCCACTAACCATAACTGCCCCTAAATTAACCCCCACCTCCCCTAACTTTCAGTAGCCCAAATATATATATATATATATATATATATATATATTACATACATATATACACATTATATATATATACACACATACACATTATATATATATATATATATATATATATATATATATATACATATACATATACTTACAGTTAGATGAGTGTCACAGCCATGTGGTTCTGGCCTGGAGAAGGAAGGGGCGGGGCCAGTTGTCACAGTGATTACAGGGAGGGGGAGTAAGTAGGAGCTGCTGCTGTGAGACGGTGAGTCAGACTAAACGGATTATATAATGAGGGGGATTTTTCAGAGCGTTTGCTCTGAAAAAACCCTCATTTTATAATCGATAATAATCGATTCAACTAATCGATAATGAAATTCGTTGCCAACGAATTTCATTATCGATTATTATCGATTTTATCGATTAGTTGTTGCAGCCCTAGTTATGACATCATCTTTATTCGAGCTAATTAAAATTGGATATTTTGCTTGGCTTTCATTCTGACTTTAGTTTCGCAAGCTACCTGCTATACATTGAAGTTGTTCGTAGAGAAATGTTAGAGCAAGAAGTCATCATCTAAAACTGGAGCAATGGAAGGCTTAGGTGTGATGTAAGGAAGTTTTACTATACTGGGAGGTGGTGGATAGGTGGAACAGCCTCTCAACAGAAGTGGTAGAGGCTATTACAATGAGGGAATATAAACATACATGAGATAGGCATATGGCTACTGAATCTAAGACGAGACCAACGACTGATTAAGGTTTGAGTCTTTACAGCAGGAAGACTAGATGGGGCCGAATGGGGCCTTTAAGTCCTATGTTTCTTCGCCATCTACCAGGAATACAGATGCATGGATGGGAAAGGCACAGAAAGGCCTTTTCATAATGAATTATATTATCCTAGATAAAAAAAATAATTATAATGCTGCAAAATGCGCAAAGACAGACAAAAGGTACGGACGTGAGCGAGCGGCACAGGGGGGCTTTAATTTGGTGGTTTGTAAAAGTACACGCACTGTGCCTTTTACGTGATGACACCCGGGGGCCGACGTTAGATTTCACATCACAGGTATCAAATCACACCACCTAAGGCAATGAATACACTGATGCTGCGGCCAGATGGGATTATCAGATTAATTAAATCATGAAACGTTAATTCCACCAGGATGATCGCTGAACAGCTGCCTGCCAAACGTTTTATTTAACGTGAAGTCTGAAGCGTTGCACCGCCAGGCACCGTATAGCACCGTGTGAAACAATCCAGCCTTCTGGTGGATTTGCCCTTGGCGTTTCAACATATAGAAACATAGACTCTGTCAGCAGATCGGCCCCATTTGGCCCCCCGTCTAGTCTGCCCATTCTTCCTGCAGTAAAAACTCACGCTTTAATCAGTAGTTGGTCTCGTCTTAGATCCAGGAGCCGTATGTCTATCCCGTGCATGTTTATATCCCCTCGCTGTATTATTAAGCTTTTCGGGGAGCCTGTTCTACTTATCAGGGCCGCGCTAAGGCAGGTGCGGCAGGTGAGCTGCACTAAAGATAAAGGCTACAGGGAAGGCAACAGGGAAGAAGATAAGGCTATGGGGTAAAAGAGAAAGTGTGTGTGATAGTGTATGGTGTTAGGGTGTGTGTAAGTGCACGGTGTTAGAGTGAGCATGTGTGTGATAATGTATGGTGTTAGAATGTGTGTGTAAGTGCATGGTGTTAGAGTGAGCATGTGTGTGATAATGTATGGTGTTAGGGTGTGTGTGTAAGTGCACGGTGTTAGAGTGAGCATGTGTGTGATAATGTATGGTGTTAGAATGTGTGAAAGTGCATGGTGTTAGAGTGAGCATGTGTGTGATAATGTATGGTGTTAGAATGTGTGTAAGTGCCTGATGTTAGGGTGAGTATAGGGTGTTAGAGTATGTGTGTGAATGCATGGTGTTAGAGTGAGTGTGTGTGTTTGTGCGTGTTGTTGGAGTGTATGTTTTAGTATTTGGAGCCTGTGTGTGTTGGCAAATGATGTAAGAGTGTCAGGGATGAGCTTAAGGTTAGAAGCCCCTGGGAGAGAGGGGAGAGTGTGTGTATGAATAAGTGTATGGTTTAGGCTAGGTTTCCACTTGTTTTTTTTTTTTGCTAAAAACGCCCATAAAAACGCCAATTCAACCACACAGCGGTTTTTTTGTGAAAAAACGCTGCGGCCAGATGTTAGCTGTTCTTCAATAGGAAATCGCACAATGCCATATCCACTTGGCGTTTTTCTGTTCGGCGGGTTTTCAGTCCTCTTTGGCGTTTTTCTGCTTTTTTGGGCTCTGTGGCAGTTTTTCAGAATCGCAGCATGTTGATACTCTGGCGTTTTTTGCAAGGAAATCTTGGTGTTTTTCTCCAATAGAAGTCTATGGGAGAGAAAAAAACTCCAGAAAAAACGCCAAAACGCAGGAGAATGCAGTGGCAGTTTTCTTGGCGTTTTTCGTCAAGAAAATAACGCAGGACAAAAACCCAAGTGGAAACCTAGCCTTAATAGGGAGTTTGTGACCGGTATCTGTGAGTGTGTGTATTGGTTACAGGGTGGGGGTGCAGAAGAAATAAGGGGCAACTTACATCATCTACCACCCTCTCAGTGATATACAATTTCCATTCTAGAGAAGGAAGCAGAGTTTATGATGTAAGTGGGTCTGATTCTAAAAAGGAAGAAAAAATATCCAATAGGGCATTAAAATAAATAATAATACGTCGTTGTAACATTTTTAAAAATAAGCTTTATATCCTTTTTACCGCATATATTACTTTTCTATTTAAAACATTTCCCACCCTAGACCTTCTTAATCTGATTGGATGATATTTATTTTTAAATCATATTATCATGTTATACGAAAGGTGCAGAATGCAGAAATTAGGAAAATATGCAGCTTAACCTTTCAGAAAAAATAATATGGTGAACAAATTAGAGTGAAATTAATGTTTTTTTTTCCTAATTGGAACAGCACCCTGAAAGGCTGTAGGATAATTAGGTCACTGGCTGGTGGATAGGAGTTGTATATTAACCCTTTTTGTGGTGGATACTGACACACTGGAATATGTATGTAGGGGGTACCTACGTTGGAATAGAATTTCACCGAATCCTCTAGCGGATATTTACTCACCTGATTTCTGAACGGTTACCTGCTGGCAACATTCTGACCCCTTAAGGACAATGGGCGGTCCCTAAAGAGAGATGGGAAATGTTAAATGCAACAACGACATCTCAGCGCCAAGCTGTTCCTAAAGCATTGCACAGAGATCTCATAAAAGATGCCTGCGCAAGGAAGGTAGACGAGTGAATACAACCTTGAAGATGATGACGGTGCAGCAAAGCATGAGAGAATCCCAATGGCAGCACCCTGGAGAGGTGGAACCAGCAATAAGCGGTGAGACAACATGAAACTAATCAAAAGAAAACCAATAAACCCCTTTTTTGTTCTGATGCCAGAGGCAGTTGTCTAATGCGTAACCCCTAAACTTCAGGTAGTCTCTGCTCATTCAACAATGTATGTGGGGATCATCAATGTATAATACTAATTACTTTGGGCCCTGAAAGGCTCTAAGCTCTTTCTTTAGGAACCCAGGAAGCTGCAGCTACATTTTTAACCATAACACAGTAACTTTTCATATATAATTCCCAATATGTACCTACCAAATGACTTAGTTATTCTGAAATTCCTTTATTTTCAATGTAAAATCTTAAATGAACTCTAGATGGCGCTACGAGCACAGCTTACCTACTGGCTTAACGCATTAATGACTTAACAGCGCGCTCGCTGACACTTCATTCAGAGAGTGTAACACTTCAGGCGCTACGTTGTTAAATTATTGATATCATGCCACAAGAGTGTAAAGAAATGTTTCTTTTTCCCAATTATACACGAATGAACCCCGTAATCACTCTTTTCACGCTAATTGAATTTAATGACTTTACGGAAACCAGCGTTAAAGTTGTAAAGAAAATTTCATGGGGGGGGGATACTACGCTAATGTTCGGGGTGAAAAAAATATTAAAGTAATTATTGACCTGTCAAAGGGTTTATTAATTAATTAATCATGTGTAATTTAACTTCTGGAAAAAGTATTTCATATATTATGTTATATCTATTGTTCTTTATTAGACTTGAGGTATAGAGTTGTTACAGGTTTAGCCGTGGAAATAAAATAAGCAAATGACATAAAGATGGACCCTTATTGGATACCTGAAATGTATAATATTGCAAGCTTTTGAGACTACTTTGATCTCTTCTATATATAGTTTTGGGTCATTTAGAAATGTCCTTCTTTTTGAAGAAATACAAATTATGTCCATTAAAATAACATGAATTGGATCAGAAATCCAGCGCAGATGGGGTTAATGTTGTAAAGGAATATTTTAGCTGGAAACGACTGATTTTTAATGGCATCTCTTCATAGGCTATAGAGGCCCTTTATCACTCCCATCACTCCTGTGTTCCAATGGCCCTTTATCACTCCCATCACTCCTGTGTTCCAGTGACCCTTTATCACTCCCATCACTCCTGTGTTCCAGTGGCCCTTTATCACTCCCATCATTCCTGTGTTCCAGTGGCCCTTTATCACTCCCATCACTCCTGTGTTCCAGTGACCCTTTATCACTCCCATCACTCCTGTGTTCCAGTGGCCCTTTATCACTCCCATCACTCCTGTGTTCCAGTGACCCTTTATCACTCCCATCACTCCTGTGTTCCAATGGCCCTTTTTCACTCCCATCACTCCTGTGTTCCAGTGGCCCTTTATCACTCCCATCACTCCTGTGTTCCAATGGCCCTTTATCACTCCCATCACTCCTGTGTTCCAATGGCCCTTTATCACTCCCATCACTCCTGTGTTCCAGTGGCCCTTTATCACTCCCATCACTCCTGTGTTCCAGTGGCCCTTTATCACTCCCATCACTCCTGTGTTCCAGTGGCCCTTTATCACTCCCATCACTCCTGTGTTCCAGTGGCCCTTTATCACACCCATCACTCCTGTGTTCCAGTGACCCTTTATCACTCCCATCACTCCTGTGTTCCAATGGCCCTTTATCACTCCCATCACTCCTGTGTTCCAGTGGCACATTGTGTTCGCTGTTTAAAAGGCTTATTGATCATAAGAAACCCTTTTGCAATTATGTTACATCCATAAATTCTCTTGTTTTCCATGACAACAGTTAAGATAAAGCTGTGTTAATGCATGTTACGATATGCCCTTTTATTCAAAATAAGAAATAGAGATACATTTTGTTTAGCTCTGGGGGGTTTCTATAAAAGCGATTTATCACCACAGCAGCTGTTATTTATTAATCACTAACATATTCCACAGCGCTGTACAATTAAAATGTGGGTTGGTTACTTACATGCACGTAACAAATATACAATTACACTTACAAATATAACGGGAATCAGGGAATGATCCAATCAGAAGCATCGTAGTGCTGGTTGCTATGTCGACAAGACCATATCTCAGTCATTGCCCCAGAATTCCCGGCGTACTCACTCCAAAAAACTTGCATGTCAGTAATTTCATTTCAATGTGCTTAGAACCCACCGCCTGATAGACTAACAATCATTGGAAGGCATTGATTTATTTCACCCCGGTTTCTCTTGATAATTGCACATGTGTATATTTAAAGGGACTTTAAAGGGACACTCCAGCCATCTGTATTCTAATGCCTATGATAGCTGAGTGGTCCCTTTAATTTTTCATGGTGTCCCCTTTGCATGTAAATGCATTTGCCCCATTTCCTACCCAGCTACTGTACATACTTACTCACTCGCTCCTTTCTAACTCCCTCACTCCCTTATTCCCTCTCTCCAATATCCCCTTACCTAGCCCAGAGTCTCCTTTCTCTTCGTTTTTACCGCAGGGTCACATAATATTGTATTAAGTGACCCTGTTGAGTTCTTGCCTCTGTGGGTGGGCCAGTCCAAGTTGCTTCGGCCCTTTTTGAGGAATTTTGGACCAGCCGGGGATCCCTTGAAGAGGCAAAAAGGTGATTATTGTTGACCTTATTTGCATGCGCCTACCCAGAATCCCGTGTGGTCGTGGCAGCACCCTGAGATTTCTGAGGGGAAAAACAAGCCTTCTGTGATCCCCTCATACCCAGCACTTATTCTGAGCTTCTATTACAGATCGACAGTGGTATTGGGGGTTGAAAGGGGGACTGTGCCTCCTGAAGAGGGACACTTAGGAGGCAGATATTGTATGAGTAATGAAACATCAACACACTCTGTAACATTACGAGAAATATATGCAATAATACATTGGTAGAAACAAGTATTTTTCGGAGATTTGCTAATTTTTCCACCCCAAAAATGCAAGCACATCACCGGCACATTTTCCCTTATTATCACACAAATGTTTTTTTTTAAATCTTTTTTATAAAAAAAAAAAAACTGGGACATTTTTACAGTATGGATTATCAATATTAGAAGTATATATTATAGTAAATATTATAAATGATGTAATAACGTATTATTCAGTATTGTTTTTAAGCTGTGGGATACAAATTGATCAATAATACCCAGAATGTATATACGGTTTTTATCGATATTTTCTTTTTCTTCAATTTATAAAGAAATAACTCCAGAATATGTTACAAGTCACGTAAATGTCATGAAAGTGCGCACATGTATGTGCTTAGCGAGCATTTTCCTAAATTATGATCGTAATGTGATTGATTAAAGGAGCCAATAACATTTATTGCATCCATCTCACAGGGTTTTTTGAAAAAATGTTGTAAATTATTTAACCCTTAATGGGCAGTCCCTAAACCCATAGAAAACAATGCATTTTGAGCCCGTACATGTACAGGCTTTGTCATTAAGGGGTTAAAGGGGACTCCCACCAGCCGGTATTTGTCTGGATTTGTTCAGTTTTTTACCCTCGTTCGGGGATTCTCGTTATTCCGGTGTAACAGCACTCGCTCTAAGCAAAGTTACACCGGATCACCTGATCTCAGAGAAAGAATTGAAGTGCATGCGCTGAATTCTTGCCCTGTTTTGTGTACTTATTGGTCGTTATTATTTTAGCAGCGACCCGGGAATCTGAATGCCTTTTATTCTCTTTAGGCTGCGCTCTCCTTTTCTGTATGTTTTTGTTGCATTTTCTTCTTGGTGATCGTTTTGGGCAGAGAACTCCTTGAGTTATCATTGGAGAGGTTAAAAGTAGGAATAGTAGCTGTTTTAGGGGTAAATGATTTCAGCATGGAAAAGATGATGTATAAATTATTATTATTATTTATTGTTTTATATAGTGCCATCAAATTCCGTAGCGCTGTACAAATAAATTGAACGGGCAGGTGGTTTAGTGCTTGGTTTCAGATGGTGTTTATATGGTGCAGGAAAGCTAAAAGAGGAGAAAGTGGGAGAAAGTTAAAAATGGGGAGAAGTTATGGCTGTAGGAGGTCAGAGGGCGAGGGCCAAAAAAGAAACAATGCCCCCGAAATACATATTTGGTACATATACAGAGAAACCGGCATAATTATACAAAATATGAATTAAGAAAATTCCTTGCAGATCTGGCATGGTAGCCCAAATGAGTTTCAATGCCCTTTCTATCTTGCAAGAGCTTGGCTTGAGAAGGTCGTAAGCAGGAAAGCTAGAAGAGGACAACGCATGATAGACCATGAAGCATATTCTATGGCTAACTATGGCAACCAAATGGTTCTAATGACAATCTTCATGAAAACCATGACTTGTCAGGAGGTAAAACTGTTCCGAATTGTCCCCTTTAATCATTTTAGATCTGATTGTGTGACCCTCGGGACTCAAGAGCAAACCATGCCACCTCCAGGTATGTAGTATGCGACTTTAAGGAGTTATGGTGTATGAAGTAACACGCCTGGCACCCAAGCCGCGCAGCCACCCTGTCCACGTACTTTAGCGCCGTGGGAACCGGCTAATAAATAACTTCCTTTTTTCCCACAAGACTGTTTTATGGAGCGTTTAACCTCGTGGACAGTTCCTGTTTCTCCGCCGCTCAGCGATTTATCTTCCTGAGTCAGATAGCATTGTTTTCGGTCGGCAAAGAGCAAAAGATGCCCAGTAACCGCAAGGAAACCAAAAAAAATATATATTGTATTTAGTCATGGAGGTCACAAATTGTTTTTCTTCCTTTTTGCCGTTCAGACCAATTCCTCTCCTGATAAGCGGCAACATTTCTGCAAATTCCTTACGCCGCCCTGGAAATGACCGACGCTGGTCTCGTCCCTTGGAAGTATCCCTTCTGCATGGTATCCTTTTTCTGATGGTTTTTAATATGTTTCACGTGAGAAGAACGTGTTTTTTGGGGGGTTTACTCGCTGCTGGGAGTTTTGAGCCTCCACTGCTGGAAGAGCATGGTTGGCCCTGTATAATGTATAGTCAATATGGCAGGGGTTACCAAAAATCAGCTGGCTGATTAAACTATGCATTATGCAGGACTAGCCAAAGTCAGCAGGCTGGCCCTTCATAATGGAGATAATTTAGCGAATTGAAACCGCGATTCTCTTGCAAACTCCCTCTTTAGTGAATAGGGTTTGCCCCTAAGTCTCTTGAGTTTTTGCCCCAATCCCAGGGTGAAGGGGCAGATTCTCAGGGTCACACAGTCTGGAGCCGACTCCTTCCTATTCTACATCGCTGTCATCATATATTAGACTCCCAGTTGTTCCATTCGCTCCTAACATGTTAGGGTTGATATTCCTGCTTGAATGCAGGTGACTCAGTGAAGCCATTTTTTGTAAATATTTGGGAGACTTGAAGAGAAAATGTTTCCCCAAAGCAAAGTCTGCACTTCAGTGGTGTGTTCAGCAATCAATAATCAATAGAAATAAAATATATGTACTAAATTTACACTTAATTGCAAAAAAAGACCAAAAATGACTGCATAATGTTGACATTTAAAGGGTCGGAATTATCGAAAATGGCAAATTCACAAAACATGCAACGGCAAGTATCAGAGAGATAAGGGGGTCTATTTACTAAACTGTGTGCTGGGTGGGTCGCCATCGGGGGGGGGGGTACCCCTGATACTGGTGAAGCCGGCCTGGCCTCCATGCTTGGTAGCAGACACCGCGGGTGAACTAAAGCACCCAGTGGGTTGTGACCCTGTGGTGGTGGAGACAGCGGAAAAACAGAAGCCCCGCGGGCCCCAAACACCATCAACCCCTCCACAGGCATACCGGTAGGTCGGGGCTGAGGATCACGTTTCCTCAGGCCCGACACGCTGAGTCTGAGCGCCAGGATATGAAGCCGTGTCCCAGTGTTCAGACGTACCATATGACCTTGATGGAGCAGAAGTGCTGGTTACCCCCACCTGAGCCAGCAAAGGTAGGTTGTGTGTGTGAGTGTAAATAAGTATGTTAGCGTGTGTAAGTATGTTACTGAGTGTATATGCGTATATTAGTACATGTGGGTGTAAGTATGCAATTGTATGTGTATGTATGTTATATGTGTGTAATTATGTTACTGTGTGTGTTAGTATACAGTATGTGGGCATGTAAGTATGATACTGTGTGTGTAGGTATGTTACTCTATGTGTGTATGTTAGAATGTTAGTGCATATGTATGTTAGTATGTTAGTGTGTGTATGTTAACGCATGTGTGTGTTAGAATGTTACTGTGTGTGTATTTGTATATTGGTGTGTGTGTAAATATGCTACAGTAAGTGTAAGTATGTTACTGTGTGTGTAAGTACATATGTTAGTGTGTGTGCGTAAGTATGTTACTGTTTTTGTAGGAGGAACTTTGGGGCTCCTAACCGTATGATCTCGCAGGGGGGCCCCGCAGTTTATGTCATGACATTGAGTAGAGAGACAGTGATGTGACAGCTCATAAGAGGAGTGCAAGCTGCACGTGAGTCAGGACCCAGCAAGGTAAAAGGGGGAGTAGAGTGTGTGTGTATATGTGTATGTGTGTATATGTGTATGTGTGTGTACGGTGGAGTACAGTGTGAATGCAAAGTGTTAGAGTCAGTGTGTGTATTAGATTAAATATGCACAATGACTTGCTTGAGAGCATATGGTGTTGTGTATGTTACTATCTGGCATTAGCCTTAGTGTGTATATCATCATGTTGTGTGTATTTTGGTGTATGGTGTTAGCATTCCTGTGCATACGTGTATGATGTGTTACTGTAAGGTGTTGAGTGTTTGTGAGCAAATGCTGTTTTTCACACATGGAGTGTGTTAGTGTATGGTGCTAGCATGAGTCTGTGTGTGTTAGTATTAGCATGTGTGTGTGTATGAGTGTGTGCTGTTGGAGTGTCAGGGGTTAGCCTAGGGCAGGGGTAGGCAAACTTCGGCTCTCCAGATGTTGTGGACTACAATTCCCTTGATGCTTTGCCAGCATTATGACTGTAAGAGCATTATGGGAGATGTAGTCCACAACATCAGGAGAGCCAAAGTTTGCCTACCCCTGGCCTAGGGTTATTGTGCCTGGGAGAGGGTGAGAAGGAACACAATGTGTGTGTGTGTGTGTGTGTGTGTGTGTAAGTGTACAGTGTTATAAAAAGTTTGCTTGTTAGAATGTTATTGAGGACCCTGAAGAAATATTGCCCCCGGGCGCCGCTAAGCCTAGGCTAGCTCCGGCTCTCATCAGGTGTGCTTATGGAAAGATCATAAGGCAGAGTGACAGGTGGAGCAATGAGTGGTGCGTGGGCAGGTAGTGGGCAGGCCCCAACGCCGCTCCCGTGACCCAGAGATTCCCCAGAGTGGGAGGCCAAGTTCACAGAGAAGTGGAGGAAGAAAGAAGACAGAAGAACAAAAGAGTCAAGAGGAGAAGTGGAGCTGTGACAAAGGAGACAGAGACACAGAAGCAGTTGGCAGAGCAGGGAGATAGACATTAAGAGAAAGCATGAGAGCTGGAATGAGAGTGTAAGAGAGCATGAGTGAGCGAGCGTGAGTGTAAGTGTGAGAGAGCATGAGAGCTGTGAATCCTGGAGGGTTCCCAGTTCTGTACATTACCCAGCATTGTGCTCCCGCTGTACAGTACAGGGAAATCTCTAACTATTTATAAAGAATATTATCGTATAAATCCAAAATAATATATTATATAATAAAACAATTTGTAATTAAAAAAATTAAAATATTCAACACAAATTTAGCCAGGAGAGTAAAGAAGTGCGCAGTTTTTGTCTTTTCTTTTTGCGCCAAAATATCCTTATACCAGACAGTTTGACAAAGGGGCATTTAAATAACATACTTCGCAGATATATACATCAGATCCTTTAGTTGTCAAACAGGATTAACCCTGACAGATTGTGTCTCGTGAGCATCTTATAAGGACTGAGAAAAGCCCAGAAAAAGGCAGTAAAACGCACTATTCAAAACAACGGCGCGGTCCAAGAACGCTTTGTCTTAAGAGTGGAAGGAACTTCACCTCGCCCAATATTTGGCCTCAATAGTGATAATTGTGAATGGCAATAACCAAGATAAACTCATTCAGGAAGCGTCGCTGCTAAATAGCGAAGAGATTTATATCATGGGAACACGGGTTTAGTATAAAGCCGCGACACAAAAGACATGAACGTCGATAAGATAACTGCGGGATAAAATAAACATTTAACATTCTATGTTCCATTAACCCATTGAGAAGAAGAGTTTTTGGTGCATTTTGAGGACAATCAGAGATTAGGTGACCAAATCCGATGATTCAAATGTGTGACCTTCTTAATGACTTTGCGTATATTTATTTGACGTGTTAGTATTATCGTGTAATAGCTTCAGATGATAGTTTTGGTTATAAATAGAAGCTCGTGGACTTAAGTATCGATAAGGAGACTGTCCTCTGAAGCGGGTACACTGAGTCACTCTGCGAAGTTTCATGAAAACTGAATTCTTCATTAATCGTGGGTATTATTATTATTGTACACAATATTTTATGCTGCCCGTTAGGCATTCTAGGTGAACCCACAGACCTATTAGGTCGATATTTCAGGTTCCAGCTGTAGGGAAGTACAGGAGATCGCATTCATATTTCTTGGTGCTCCCTCAGAACACAATTGTTGTGCCACCACATGATGCTGTCTCTATGCGAGTGGGGAGTAGGACCTCCAAAGTAAGTAAAGTGGTCAGAAGGAAGGTCTTCCTTTGGTAACCCGTCTAGGCCCCCATATAGTCGGAATCTGTTGTGCATTGCTGGCCTATGGGTGTTCTGAAACAAATGGCTGCTCCTTGGCCTGTGGTTGCCATCAAGTGTAGGACCTGTGAGAGAGGGAAGCGCTTGGTCCTTAGGGTAGGAGAGGATATGAAGCCTGAAGTGTGATAGGTGAGGTCCACTAGGGTCCTTGACGTGTTGTTTGGGCTGGTAAGCACACCAAGCACTATCCTTCATGCACTTTTTCATCTTAAGTTCAGGAGCTATTTGCCTATCCCATGCCGGTTTTAAATTTCCACATTAAATGAGCCTCTACATTATATGACACCCCCAATGAAGCAAACATTCACAGAGAATGGAAATGGAACAAGGTGAGACTCCTACCTACCCAATAAAAGTAAATAAAACAGAAGGTCTATCCACACTAACACCGTACTCATGCTAATGCTAAACACGAACATATAATCACAGACTAACACCATATGCTGACACACGCACACTCAAGCTAACTCCATATATTAAGAGACATACTCTAACACCCCACAGTAACATTCACGATAACATGATGCACTAACATGAAAGGTGAGGCCTGCTACAGTCCTACCACCACCCTACTATCGCAAGGACTATTACGTGACCCCTGGCCCGCGCCTAGGCTACTGTTGGCACCTGGGCACCACAGAACCCACCTTAGAGCACCCCTGGATTTATACAGCCATATACATCATATAACCGTACACCATACATTGATTGTCAGGGCAGGCCGAAATGCTCCTAAAGCTCTCTGTAATCCGTGATTTCGGTAACCCATCTCTCACTCATTAAGAAGCTTGAATGTATCATAGCTGGTCTATGCGGTAAACTCACAACCTGATTTCCGGCTCAGCTTTTAATCTATCCCTATGGACCACGTGGGCAGGATATCTTGTTTTCAACAGGTTGTAGACACTTAGACTACTTCCAGTTGTGGAGATCAGATACCCTTATCTGATACCCCTGTTAAGGTGGCAACGTGTTCAATGACACCCTCCTTGAAATATGCAACCCAGATAAGAATCGGTACGAGGGTGAGTATTTATAAAGTGCCTTCTGTTCTTTTCCCAATATGTGGCCTTGAGTCACTAATGGTTTTGTTGTTCTAATCTTTTGTTTCTCCTTGCTTCGCTTTTGATTAGGTAACAGCATTGGCAAATTTCGTTCCCAGTGCATTGTTATTGTAAATAGTTTGGAATTTTTTTATGTTTTTTTTTGTGGAAATTGGTTGCCAGGAATAAGAGGCACAAAACAATAAGTAGTTTAAATAAAATATACAATGGGAAGGAAAACAATCTTTAAATTCAAAAAAATATCCGCTTCCATCTCTGGGATTAAAAAAAAAAGGTGGAAATCGTCGTTTCAGCAGACAAAAACAGCCTGTGCCTACTTCAGGAGCGAGCGGGGCTTATGGGTGGAAGGTCCACCTTAAAAGTGACCCAAGAAGAGGAAATGAAGGGGAACGCTCGCAAAACGCTCTACCACGAAGCAAGGAAGTCTTTCAAAGTAGTTTTTTTTTACCTGCGGCCAACTGTAATTCTCAGTACACAATGTTATCACCGAGTACCGGGGCCTAGGTCATTTCCAAGGCTCGCCAGTTCACACAATCTAAATGTTCAGGCGGGTGGATGGATTTCTTTTGACTTTGATTCCACCTCTTCAAGTCCTGTCGGATGAGAAGTTTGCCTCCGCCGCGATCTGGAACGTTAATAGAACATACTTCTGGCTGCGATAACCTTGATCCCCAAAGCGTTTATCAGTCGTATTGTGTTATATGGGTATTAATTCTGCCAGCTTTGGCTGTGGAGGAACTTGAACCTGTATCATATCACTCCACACAGCGCACGGCTCTCCGAGCCGCTATCTCGAGGGTATTTCTGTAGAGCCCGTCAGGCATTTAAACTCCTGACACGGAAACCACGAAAAGAGGGGTTTTTTTTACCGGACGCTACAATGTTTTGCATTGCATAAAAATTCCCGGCGTCCCGGCACCTGTCCCGACGTCTTCATCGGTGGCTTAGAAAGACCGTAAAAATCCAGCCCTGTGCTCGGAAGCATTTCACTTAAATGGTAGACGCATAAAAGCGGGATTCACGTGCCAGAAATAACCGGCGGATCGGTTGATCCGGGCATACCACCCGGACCATGCACCTCGGAACATCTGTTACGGTGTCTGCAAGCCCCATACAGAAATAGCCGGCACTTCGGGGATTTGGAAGAGAATATAATATTCTGCCGCATACCGAGGATTCTCCGCACACCCAAGCAGCACGCGGGCATTTACAGATCACACGAATTAACATCATCTTCCCGTTCAACCTTTGATACCAAAATTACAGAGTATCCCTCACCTAAAATAACAGTTACAATAACCAACTGGGTATATAAAATATATCAATATCTCTATATATGTTAGGGGAAGCGCCATGATAACAAATCATTTTCCTCACTAAGCATAACTCCCAGCGCTGTATACAGTAATATAACCCCCCAGCGCTGTATACAGTAATATAACCCACAGCACAGCACTGTATTCAGTAATATAACCCCCAGTGCTGTATACAGTAATATAACCCCCCAGCACTGTATACAGTAATATAACCCCCCAGCGCTGTATACAGTAATATAACCCCCCAGCACTGTATACAGTAATATAACCCCCAGCGCTGTATATAGTAATATAACCCACAGCACAGCACTGTATTCAGTAATATAACCCCCAGTGCTGTATACAGTAATATAACCCCCCAGCACTGTATACAGTAATATAACCCCCAGCGCTGTATACAGTAATATAACCCCCAGCGCTGTATATAGTAATATAACCCCCAGCGCTGTATACAGTAATATATCCCCCAGCGCTGTATACAGTAATATAACCCCCAGCGCTGTATACAGTAATATAACCCCCAGCACTGTATACAGTAATATAACCCCCAGCACTGTATACAGTAATATATAACCCCCAGCACTGTATACAGTAATATAACCCCCAGCTCTGTATACAGTAATATATAACCCCCAGCACTGTATACAGTAATATAACCCCCAGCGCTGTATACAGTAATATAACCCCCAGCGCTGTATACAGTAATATAACGCCCAGCGCTGTATACAGTAATATAACCCCCAGCGCTGTATACAGTAATATAACCCTCAGCGCTGTATACAGTAATATAACCCCCAGCACTGTATACAGTAATATATCCCCAGCGCTGTATACAGTAATATAACCCCCAGCGCTGTATACAGTAATATAACCCCCAGTGCTGTATACAGTAATAAATCCCCCAGCGCTGTATACAGTAATATAACCCCCAGCGCTGTATACAGTAATATAACCCCCAGCGCTGTATACAGTAATATAACCCCCAGCGCTGTATACAGTAATAACCCCCAGCGCTGTATACAGTAATATAACCCCCCAGCGCTGTATACAGTAATATAACCCCCAGCACTGTTTACAGTAATATAACCCCCAGCGCTGTATACAGTAATAAATCCCCCAGCGCTGTATACAGTAATATAACCCCCAGCGCTGTATACAGTAATATAACCCCCAGCACTGTATACAGTAATATATAACCCCCAGCACTGTATACAGTAATATAACCCCCAGCGCTGTATACAGTAATATATCCCCCAGCGCTGTATACTGTAATATAACCCCAGTGCTGTATACAGTAATATAACCCCAGCGCTGTATACAGTAATATAACCCCCAGCGCTGTATACGGTAATATAACCCCCAGCGCTGTATATAGTAATATAACCCCCAGCGCTGTATACAGTAATATAACCCCCAGCGCTGTATACAGTAATATAACCCCCAGCTCTGTATACAGTAATATATAACCCCCAGCACTGTATACAGTAATATAACCCCCAGCACTGTATACAGTAATATATCCCCCAGTGCTGTATACAGTAATAACCCCCAGCGCTGTATACAGTAATATAACCCCCAGCGCTGTATACAGTATAACCCCCAGCGCTGTATATAGTAATATAACCCCCAGCGCTGTATACAGTAATATAACCCCCAGCGCTGTATACAGTAATATAATCCCCCAGCGCTGTATACAGTAATATAACCCCCAGCGCTGTATATAGTAATATAACCCCCAGCGCTGTATACAGTAATATAACCCCCAGCGCTGTATACAGTAATATAACCCCCAGCACTGTATACAGTAATATAACCCCCAGCGCTGTATACAGTAATATAACCCCCAGCGCTGTATACAGTAATATAACCCCCAGCGCTGTATATAGTAATATAACCCCCAGCGCTGTATACAGTAATATATCCCCCAGCGCTGTATACAGTAATATAACCCCCAGCGCTGTATACAGTAATATAACCCCCAGCACTGTATACAGTAATATAACCCCCAGCACTGTATACAGTAATATATAACCCCCAGCACTGTATACAGTAATATAACCCCCAGCTCTGTATACAGTAATATATAACCCCCAGCACTGTATACAGTAATATAACCCCCAGCGCTGTATACAGTAATATAACCCCCAGCGCTGTATACAGTAATATAACGCCCAGCGCTGTATACAGTAATATAACCCCCAGCGCTGTATACAGTAATATAACCCTCAGCGCTGTATACAGTAATATAACCCCCAGCACTGTATACAGTAATATATCCCCAGCGCTGTATACAGTAATATAACCCCCAGCGCTGTATACAGTAATATAACCCCCAGTGCTGTATACAGTAATAAATCCCCCAGCGCTGTATACAGTAATATAACCCCCAGCGCTGTATACAGTAATATAACCCCCAGCGCTGTATACAGTAATATAACCCCCAGCGCTGTATACAGTAATAACCCCCAGCGCTGTATACAGTAATATAACCCCCCAGCGCTGTATACAGTAATATAACCCCCAGCACTGTTTACAGTAATATAACCCCCAGCGCTGTATACAGTAATATAACCCCCAGCGCTGTATACAGTAATATAACCCCCAGCACTGTATACAGTAATATATAACCCCCAGCACTGTATACAGTAATATAACCCCCAGCGCTGTATACAGTAATATAACCCCCAGCACTGTATACAGTAATATATCCCCCAGCGCTGTATACTGTAATATAACCCCAGTGCTGTATACAGTAATATAACCCCCAGCGCTGTATACGGTAATATAACCCCCAGCGCTGTATATAGTAATATAACCCCCAGCGCTGTATACAGTAATATAACCCCCAGCGCTGTATACAGTAATATAACCCCCAGCTCTGTATACAGTAATATATAACCCCCAGCACTGTATACAGTAATATAACCCCCAGCACTGTATACAGTAATATATCCCCCAGTGCTGTATACAGTAATAACCCCCAGCGCTGTATACAGTAATATAACCCCCAGCGCTGTATACAGTATAACCCCCAGCGCTGTATATAGTAATATAACCCCCAGCGCTGTATACAGTAATATAACCCCCAGCGCTGTATACAGTAATATAATCCCCCAGCGCTGTATACAGTAATATAACCCCCAGCGCTGTATATAGTAATATAACCCCCAGCGCTGTATACAGTAATATAACCCCCAGCGCTGTATACAGTAATATAACCCCCAGCGCTGTATACAGTAATATAACCCCCAGCGCTGTATACAGTAATATAACCCCCCAGCGCTGTATACAGTAATATAACCCCCAGCGCTGTATACAGTAATATAACCCCCCAGCACTGTATACAGTAATATAACCCCCAGCAGTGTATACAGTAATATAACCCCCAGCGCTGTATACAGTAATATAACCCCCAGCTCTGTATACAGTAATGTCAGTCAGCATCGACAAACTTAATAAACTTCAATAAAATCCCTTTGTCTGCAGTCCTGGAGATCACTGTTATTGTCAGTCATGGTTTCTGACGGAGAATTACATGTTTTATGTTATAGTGCTCGACGGGAATCATGTATTTTGTGAAAGTCAGCCAGGTTTCAATGCCAAAAAAAAAATTAAATAATAATCCTAATTATCTGAAGTACTTATCTTTTTTTCTCCTTAAAGATAATAAAGTCACGAACAACCTACTGTGCCTCGAGATATTTTTAATCCTGTTTTCCGTGTATTGTCCTGACAGTTTCTATCAATAAACAGCTATTTTTTAGCTCTGTATAAACCCAAAATACAGGATCTTTTTGATATATATTTTTTTTACTTTAATCAGATGTTTGTTTAACCATAATTGTATTTTTTTGTAGTTAATACAGTCTCAGACTTTTTATATTGTTTTTTTATAAGTACAGGTAGGGGTTTTTTAGGCCATTTTTTATATGTAAAGTCCATAACTTTGCATTAATTAGATAATAATTAAAAAAAATTAAGAAAAAAAATGAAAAATTTTTTTTGCATTTGTATGTAGGATTGAAATACATATTCAGTTGTAAAAAAATGTTTTTTTTTTCCGAATTTTCTAAGTATTATCTGAGATGGTCCCAAGACATTCTACGTAAGATTGTCTTGTGCTCTTCTACTCAAGGAGACATCAACCAAGCTTCTGTTGGAGGTGGTGCACAGCTTAAGGTCCTAACAGAAGAAGTAGGGATCCTACATCTGTTCCCCAAAGAATAAACACTTTTTTGGGGTTTATGAATGTTTTTGTGGCCAAAGATACATCTTAGAATGCCGCATTTCATTTAATGCAACCTAAAGCCATTGGGCCATTGGGCCCAGTCAATAGAGTCCAAGAAGTCTTGGCCTCTATTCAAGTGCGTATCCGTAGGATTTGGTTGATAAGCACATTATTATTATGATTATTATTATATTTTATTTATATAGTGCCAACAGTTTGCGCAGCGCTTAATACAATACATAAATTCAAGGGATAAGAGAAGACAAGAATCGACGGACTAAGACAAACCGATACATTCATGACCACTTTAATTTAATGCCAGGACTTGCAAAGCGTACGTAAGAATTATCCTTATTCCTTACCAATAACTGATTGAAAAAGAATAATTGTGATTTCTGTGTTTCAGATGATAAATTATATTTTTTTAATGTGTAATATATATATATATATAATCTTGACTGGTAAAACTGATACATTGTTTTTATGGGACAATTTCGTGAGCCAAATTCCATTCGCCCAACATTCGGAACGCAGCCAAGCAGCTTTTAATTCGTCACACTTCATACCCACAGTTCCTAGAATTATGACTAAGCCAGACGTAATTTCCACATTGGGTTATCACGTCAGAGCACTCCAAATGATTTGGGTTACATTCCTCATAAAAATGCGCCATTACGTTAATGGCATTACTACTGGGCGGAGGGCGGATGATAATAAATTGATTTATAGGCTCTGGTGAGGAAATGATTTAGTCTCAGAGACCCAGTCACCCCTTTGCAATTATACTGAGTCTGAGCTGTGTGCGAACTGCAGTGAAGAGAGGAGAGGGCTTCACGGGGTAAATGAGACGTGAGTGTGAGTGTGTGTCTGGCTATGCTAGTGTCTATGTGTGGGCATTTTAGTGGGTATGTGTTTGGTTATGTGTTTAGCGCATGTGTGTGGTTGTGTTAGTGTGTTTTTCTGGGTATGTCAGTGCTTGTGTTTGGGTTTGTTAGTGAAAGTGTGTATGTGTCTTGGTGTGTTAGTGTGTGTGTTTGTGTGAGTGTGCATGTGTGTTAGTCCGAGTGTCTGAGTCTTTAGTAGTTTTTGGTTGTGTTAGTGTAAGTATCTGGGTGTGTGTGTTAGTGTAGGTATCTGGGTGTGTGTGTTAGTGTGAGTGCCACTGGTTCGTCCAACGCTCTCTCTATCTCTCTCTCTTTCTTGCTCTCTCTCTCTCTTTCTCTCTCTCTCTCTCTCTCTCTGTCTCTCTCTGTCTGTCTCTGTCTCTGTTTTATCTCTGGCTTGTGATCCATCATCACTGAGCTTCCAACTTTTTTTGTAAATAGATCACCTCTGAAATCCATAGGAGTTAACACGCGCATATCTTTGCCCAATATTTATGAGATTATCTTTGAATCCTCACTCATTGTTCCTGGAAGGGCAAATAAGGCAACTATGTAAGAGCGAAATGACTAAGTCACAATCCCTACACATAATTTACAGTAAAAACGAGTTGTGTTTTACCGTTACATTGAGTAATATAACACATACGGTCCCACTTCATTGTTCATCGCAACACATGACCGGTTGTTGAGTTATATTAGAAGTGGATGATGATTGTGGTTTTTGTCACACTGATCCCTGTCTGATCTCATATACCAGTGCGGGGTCACCCCCCATAGTACAACAAATAGCGACCTAAAAAATACACCAGATACTCGTAAAATGATCTCCTCCATTCATTAATCTAACCCTGGCATCTCAGGCATCTTCTGGCTCCTCCATCAGAGTCAACAGCTGAGTCGGTCTTGGCGTTAACTGCCCCTTCTTTCTTCTATCTGCCATCGGGAGATCATTCTAAATATGTTATCAGCTTGAAGGAGTGCTTAACTCTCACAGATCTAGGAAGGTTTTTGTCAGAAATCTTGGGGAACAATGTCCTTAGAAGATTGTTGGCAAAGATCAACAAGTCATCTGGACCATTGCGGCCTCGTGTTGACAGTAATGAGAGTTGAGTGTTCTTCTTACTCTTAAGTCTGAGACATTGTTATCATCCGGGGTAATTAACTTTCTTATACCCAGAGCCAGAAGTGAACACCTGATATTTCTTGAGGCAGTCCCGTCATCAGGTTTCTCCATCTTCTCCTTCCTAATTATCACCATCGGCTGCAGCTACACAAGATACCAACAGCTACGATGTCGGAGTCAGGACTAAATTCTGCATCAGGCTTAATGGTTGATATGTCCTTAGACACGGAACCCATTTTTTACCCAGCATCACCAATAAATCATAAAGCTTGGTCCATATATACTTATTCCCCGTCTACAAAGTAGACTCCTGAATGTACTTCCATTACAAGAAAAGCAAAAAAAAAGTACAAAACAGCTTAAAATAATCAAAATAATACAGAATGTTCCACAAATAATAATACAGAACGTTCGCATAATAAATATGTTTCTTTTTAAATTATTTTATTTTATTTTATATTTATATTTTTTTATTTATATTTTTTTAATTATAATTATATTATTATATATTTTTTTATATTATTATAAATACTTATTTAATTATTGCCTTTTTTATTAATAATTGCTTGAAAGACCTAAAAAAAAAAGGAATTTGAATAAAAACGGCTAAACATTTATAAACTGAGCTGCTTTATTCTTCCTCAAGTTGAGATCCACTGTTCTTTTCCAGCACAAAAAACAATTCCAAGAAAACACATACGGATAAAAGAATTGTATATATCGCTACCTATATTTCCCCGTACATTTTAAAGGCCGTAGTCTAAAGCATGTATGTACGTCAAGATGATATGTACACAAAACAATGGTTCAATAATACCTGGTCTTTGTCAGGATGACATTATAATTCACATTTATTAGCTTTATAATGTTTTGTATATGTTATTGGAATGAAAACTTCTGAAAAAAAATCTTGAAAAGTGGAATGTCCTCTTGAGATATTTGAAAATCGCGTCTGCGGGGGATACCGGGAAAAGCCCGTTATTATTAAACCTGGCTCTGCTCTCAGCATTTCGAAAGGCTAACTATGGACTGAGGAGGCTTTTTCACCTTCTTCCATGACTACTCAAGCACGAGCAGAGATGGTCGTGAAGTTTTTTTATCTAATAATGTCAGTTTATATCGATGATGGCTCCAATAGAGAGCGGTGAGTCCGACTTTGGGAACACACACCCACAAACACATCCATCAAGACACTAACACACACACATATACAGACACTAACACAACTATACATTCAACACACAACAGCCACCCACACTAACAGACATATCCAGACACTAACACAACCAGACACACTAACACACACAGCACTGATACACATGCACACACACTAACATACCTAGAATAAAACATGTTCACCCACTAACATACCCAGACACACACTAACATACCCAAAAGACACATGTTCACACACTAATAAACCCACACAGACTAACACACACACAGACAGAGACACATGTTCATACATTAATATGCCCACACATACAGACACATTAATACACACGTTAACATACCTATACACACAGACATGCACTAACATACACACACACACTAACATACCCAGACACACAGACATGCATTAACATTCATGCCCCGATACACACTCTAACATACCTAGACACACACACACTTGCAACTCACTTACAAACCCTCAGTCCATCTTTGATGGAGTCCGCTCGCAATGTTATGTGACCCTGTTCAACCCTGCCTCGTCCTGGAAATTTTGGAGATAAAGAGGTAAATTTGAGTCCCGGGACTTCCTTATCCTTACTCCTGGAGGGTGCCACCATCTGGATCTGCCAACCCCCCCCCCCTCACCTAGAGGGGCAAGCAAGGGCTCAAGCCAGATGCCTGGATCAGCATGATGATAGCGGTGCTAGTCAGAAGCAAATCGAAATTGGTGATCAACCAAGTCTACGGCCCTCATGGTGTCTGTCTGATCACAAGCAGATCGAATGCGTCTGATTTTATGTTTCCATGGGACCATCAGATTGTGTTGCTATTTACCCAGACATTTTATGTGACTTTGCAACATTTTATTGAGGCATTAAGGTGATGAATATCCATATGGTTCAAAACTTTGGGGTCACTCAGAAATGTCCTTGTTTTTGAAAGAAAAGTAGATTTTGTCCATCAAAATAACCTCAAATGGATCAGAAATCCAGCGCAGACGGTGTTAATGTTGTTAGTGACTGTGGTATCTGGAAATGGTTGATGTTTAATGGAATATCTTCATAGGCGTACAGAGGCCCTTTATCACTCCCATCACTCCTGTGTTCCAATGGCCCTTTATCACTCCCATCACTCCTGTGTTCCAATGGCCCTTTATCACTCCCATCACTCCTGTGTTCCAATGGCCCTTTATCACTCCCATCACTCCTGTGTTCTAATGGCCCTTTCTCACTCCCATCACTCCTGTGTTCCAATGGCCCTTTATCACTCCCATCACTCCTGTGTTCCAATGGCCCTTTACCACTCCCATCACTCCTGTGTTCCTGTGTTTTCTATATGCATTACTGTGACCTCTTAAAAGAAGGACAGTTCGTGGGTATTGCTTCTATCTTCCCCCAGACACTAGACACTACCGCCAAACGTCTGCCCATTCTAAATATGTAGAACTCCTAAATGTCGCAGTTGAATCAGGACGTTCATGGGTTAACATGAGAATCTTAGGGTGCATCCGATTCACGCCTTCCAAAGCCGGGCATTGCGTTGCCGTTGGCTTTAATTCTTGCGCTGGAACATTTTGAATGTTTGGATGAAGAATAGATTCTCTCCAGGTGGCAAAGTTTATAGAAGTGTTCAGATTCTGTTATTGGATACATCTGTTAAAGCTCTTCGTACTTTAGATGTATGTTCGGTGCTCTAATTCTCTCCTTTGCTGTTTCACACAGATATTTATATACTTATTTATACATATTCATATTTATGTAATGGGAGTGGAGTCATTTTGACCTGACTCACATCTGAACTCATAGACATGTTTATCTAAGCAAGTATGCGCAGAATTAAACTCCTCTGGTGTATACTTATTAAACAATACATAGTGAAGGAATTTGCCAAGTGTGGAGCTCCAGTCGGAGACATTATCGCTGTTCGGCTGGAGAACGCTTGTTCTCTTTGTCATCCGCTGTTTCCTGTAGACCAGATTGTGCCCGAACGACAGTCTAAATGAATAAATCAAACAGACTCCCAAAAAAAGGAGCCATGTGGGCTGGATTGGGGGGGGGGTGACCCTGTCCCTTTAAGGCCAGGGGCCGCTAAATGACATATGAACGGCCACCAGCTGGATACATGTGGTCACATGTTTTGTACTGTTGCAGTGTAAGGAGAAAGGACCTGCTGCTAGAGGGGCAGTAAAGGTGAGGGAGCGTCACTCTTGGTCACCAGTATTTGCCCGGTGTGACAGGTGACCATCCCTGGGAACTTCTGGGCTCCGGCTACCCAGAGCCTACCCTTGCGGGACGCGGCCAGGACTGCCCACCGACGTCAGCAGATGTGGGCCCAATTCCTCCTGTGCACCCCATGCTACTTGGAGCTCTCTCCCCTCTGAAGAAGTGACTTGATGAGGAGCTGGGCTAGCCATGGTTGAAGGTGGTCTAGCCACTTGAAGACAGGGAATGGATGGGGCTAGTTGCAGACAGGGGCATTGCTAGCCCCAAATATAATTGATTGTAGAGTGGGGAAGGAATTGGGCTTGGGTGGACGTGACCAGAGACTGCTCCCAAAGAATGTGGACCTCAATATTCAAGTTGTCCAAATCAGAGCACCAGTGCTGGAAAAGGTTGGGACGCTAGTGGCCCATGATCTCCACCATTAGGTATAAAAACCCTCTGGATGATTTATTGAAAGAAAACACAGATTTCTTCTGAAAATAAGTGCTACTTGAGATCAATTAAATCCCCTACGACTCCTCACCCAAACTGTGAACTCTTTGTACAATAAGCCCATGGAGTGAGGGAGATGTGAATGTGCGGGCGATCCACCCAAAAAAAACAACTTTATATAAATCAAAACCACCTATAAAAACGACTTAAATATCGTGTTAACGTTCTAACAATTCAGTAGTTTTTAAGGAGAAATATGATGATGATGATGGTGGTGATGATGGTGTTGGGAGGTATGGATATGACATGACTTATACATTATGATCTAAGTGGCTGTGATGTCATTTACGCATACATACGCACACACATACAATCTAACACCTTACACATACATACATACATACTGTACATACATACATACATTCACAAACACAGCCACTCCAACACAACATACACTTATGCATACATAAACACACAATGTAACGCCTTACACACACAAAAATACATACACTTACTCACACACAGCCACTCTGCCATACACACACTCACAATCTAACACCTTTCACATACATACATACATGCATTCACACACACAGCCACTCCAACAC